>NC_091983.1:221119517-221334517 GCF_044704955.1 Pristiophorus japonicus | reverse complement strand
CATGAATGTATATGTGTCCATGCATGAGTGCGTGAATGCCTATGTGTGTCAGTGTACATGAAGATGGCGGGCCCTTTGAATAGGGAGAAACAAAGATGGCAACTGAGTCAGCAAGTGAGAGGCTTGGCTCCGTTCACTGGCCAGTTGAGGTTTGATTGACTCAGGGAAATGATGGATTGCACATTAAGGGCAATGTGTAAGGGAATTAGGAGGGTTTGGGCGTGCGTATCTGAAACAAGAGCTTCTGGAAGATTTAATCTCCAAAACACACTGAAGGCAATGCATTAAAGGTCAGGCGAGATAGAACAAGCACTGGGCGCAGGCAGAAGTTCACAGCAATTAGAAGGAAACTAAACAAAAATTAGAAAAAAGGCTCAGCTGGTGTCAGATCGCCCAAGGCCTGATGAATTACATTTTTGATGTGATGGGATGTCCTTGTCATTTTTAAGGGAGACGCAGCGGCTGCTCTGTGCACAGCAAGATCCCACAGGCGGCACCAAGGTCAACGGCCGGATAATCTGTTTTGGACGAGGGATAGCTGCCGGGGGTTCTTTTACATCCAGTCCAACTAAGCCTCAGTTGGACACCAAACCCGAAACACCCATGACAATGCAGCACTCCCTGGGGTGGGATCAGCACTTAGCCGGATCATTCGCCCCCCCCACACTCCACACACAGTTGAATGGCCTGCTGGTGCTCAGTGGATCACTGGCTGTTTGGCTGAGATATTTAGAGGGCCATGGAACTATAGTTAGCAAGATAAGGGATTGAGAGGAGACCATCGAGAAATATACAACAGGAAAGGAGACAGGAAACACTTGCATTTATATATTTTGCTTTTCACACCCCGCCACCCCCAAAAGAAAGACTTGCATTTATATAGAGATCTGGTCCTGTGTAATGAGACAGGAAAAATAAACGATCTCCGAGTAAAAGATCCTCTCGGAATGAGTGATCACAGTATGGTTGAATTTGTAATACAGATTGAGGATGAGGAAGTTGTGTCTCAAACGAGCGTACTATGCTTAAACAAAGGGGACTACAGTGGGATGAGGGCAGAGTCGGCTAAAGTAGACTGGAAACACAGACTAAACGGGGCACAATTGAGGAACAGTGGAGGACTTTTAAGGAGCTCTTTCATAGTGCGCAACAAAAATATATTCCAGTGAAAAAGGGCGGTAAGAGAAGGGATAACCAGCCGTGGATAACCAAGGAAATAAAGGAGAGTATCAAATTAAAGACCAATGCGTATAAGGTGTAAAAGGTTAGTGGGAAACTAGAAGATTGGTAAAATTTTAAACAACAGCAAAGAATGACTAAAAAAGCAATAAAGAAAGGAAAGATAGATTACGAAGGTAAACTTGCGCAAAACATAAAAACGGATAGTAAAAGCTTTTACAGATATATAAAACGGAAAAGAGTGACTAAAGTAAATGTTGGTCTCTTAGAAGATGAGAAGGGGGATTTAATAATGGGAAATGTGGAAATGGCTGAGACCTTAAACAATTATTTTGCTTCGGTCTTCACAGTGGAAGACACAAAAACCATGCCAAAAATTGCTGGTCACAGGAATGTGGGAAGGGAGGACCTTGAGACAATCACTATCACTTGGGGGGTAGTGCTGGACAGGTGAATGGGACTGAAGGTAGACAAGTCCCCTGGTCCTGATGAAATGCATTCCAGGGTATTAAAAGAGATGGCGGAAGTTATAGCAGATGCATTCGTTATAATCTACCAAAATTCTCTGGACTCTGGGGAGATACCAGCGGATTGGAAAGCAGCTAATGTAACGCCTCTGTTTAAAAAAGGGGTCAGACCAAAGGCAGGTAACTATTGGCCGGTTAGTTTAACATCTGTAGTAGGGAAAATGCTTGAAACTATCATTAAGGAAGAAATAGTGGGACATCTAGATAGGAATAGTGCAATCAAGCAGACGCAGCATGGATTCATGAAGGGGAAATCATGTTTAACTAATTTACTGGAATTCTTTGAGGATATAACGAGCATGGTGGATAGAGGTGTACCGATGGATGTGGTGTATTTAGATTTCCAAAAGGCATTCGATAAGGTGCCACACAAAAGGTTACTGCAAAAGATAGAGGTATGCGGAGTCAGAGGAAATGTATTAGCATGGATAGATAATTGGCTGGCGAACAGAAAGCAGAGAGTCGGGATAAATGGGTCCTTTTCGGGTTGGAAATCGGTGGTTAGTGGTGTGCCACTGGGATCGATGCTGGGACCACAACTGTTTACAATATACATAAATGACCTGGAAGAGGGGACAGAGTGTAGTGTAACAAAATTTGCAGATGACACAAAGATTAGTGGGAAAGCGGGTTGTGTAGAGGACACAGAGAGGCTGCAAAGAGATTTGGATAGGTTAAGCGAATGGGCTAAGGTTTGGCAGATGTAATACAATGTCGGAAAGTGTGAGGTCATCCACCTTGGGAAAAAAAACAGTAAAAGGGAATATTATTTGCATGGGGAGAAATTACAACATGCTGAGGTGCAGAGGGACCTGGGGATCCTTGTGCATGAATCCCAAAAAGTTAGTTTGCAGGTGCAGCAGGTAATCAGGAAGGCGAATGGAATGTTGGTCTTCATTACGAGAGGGATGGAGTACAAAAGCAGGGAGGTCCTGCTTCAACTGTATAGGGTATTGGTAAGGCCGCACCTGGAGTACTGCATGCAGTTTTGGTCACCTTACTTAAGGAAGGATATACTGGCTTTGGAGGGGGTACAGAGACGATTCACTAGGCTGATTCCGGAGATGAGGGGGTTACCTTATGATGATAGATTGAGTAGACTGGGTCTTTACTCGTTGGAGTTCAGAAGGATGAGGGGTGATCTTATAGAAACATTTAAAATAATGAAAGGGATAGACAAGATAGAGGCAGAGAGGTTGTTTCCACTGGTCGGGGAGACTAGAACTAGGGGGCACAGCCTCAAAATACGGGGGAGCCAATTTAAAACCGAGTTGAGAAGGAATTTCTTCTCCCAGAGGGTTGTGAATCTGTGGAATTCTCTGCCCAGGGAAGCAGTTGAGGCTAGCTCATTGAATGTATTCAAATCACAGATAGGTAGATTTTTAACCAATAAGGGAATTAAGGGTTATGGGGAGCGGGCGGGTAAGTGGAGCTGAATCCACGGCCAGATCAACCATGATCTTGTTGAATGGCGGAGCAGGCTCGAGGGGCTAGATGGCCTACTCCTGTTCCTAATTCTTATGTTCTTATGTTCTTATGTTCTTATGACTTTCATGACCACCGGATGTCCCAAAGCTTTACAGCCAATGAAGTACTTTTGGAGTGTAGTCACTGTTGCAATGTAGAAAACGTGGCAGCCAAGTTGTGCACAGCAAGCTCCCACAACAGCAATGAGGAGCTCATGGACTTTTTTGTCTCTATGATTGAGACCATCCGTTCGACCGCCTCTGCCTCTTCGCCTCCTTCCCCTAGCCCACTGAGCCGAACTTCCTCTCAGGATCGCCCCTGCCCTACCTCTGACCTCACATCTTTCTCCAGTTTCTCTCCAATCTCCCCTTATGACCTTCCCGAGCTCATCCTGTCCAGGAGACCCACTTCCAGCTTCCTTGACCCTATTCCCACCAAACTGCTGACCACCAAACTTCCTTTTTCTGGCTCCCATGTTAGCTGACATTGTTAACGGTTCTCTCTCCTCAGGTACTGTTCCCCTCCCCCTCAAATCTGCCGTCATCACCCCTCTGCCCAAAAAAACAACCTTCAATCCTTCCGTCCTTGCAAACTACTGCCCTATCTCCAACCTCCCGTTCCTCTCCAAAGTCGTTGAACGTGTTGTCGCCTTCAAATCCATGGCCATCTTTCCTGCAACTCCCTGTTTGAATCCCTCCACTCAGGTTTCCATTCCTGCCACAGTACCGAAACGGCTCTCATCAAAGTCACAAATGACATCCTTTGTGACTGTGACAGGTAAAATATCGCTCCTTGTCCTTCTCGACTTATCTGCAGTCTTTGACATAGTTAACCACTCCATCCTTCTCCATCGTCTCTCCATCGGCGTCCAGCAGGGTGGGACTGCACTCACCTGGTTCCATCCTTACCTATCTAATCGTAGTCAGAGAATCACCTGCAATGGCTTCTCTTCCCGCTCCCGCATCGTTACCGCTGGTGTCCCCCAAGGATCTATCCTTGGCCCCCTCCTATTTCTCATCTACATGTTGCCCCTTGGCGACATCATCCAAAAACACAGCGTCAGTTTCCACATGTACGCTGATGGCACCCAGCGCTACCTCACTTCAGTTCTGGATGAGCAGGAATTTTCTCCAATTGAATATCGGGAAGACCAAAGCCATTGTTTTCGGTCCCTGCCGCAAACTCCGTTCCCTAGCCACTGACTCCATCCCTCTCCTCAACTCCTGTCTGAGGCTAAACCAGACTATTTGGTGTCATATTTGACCCTGAAATTAGATTTCGTCCACATATCCGCAACATAACTAAGACCACCTAGTTCCACCTCCGTAACATCGCCAGTCTCCACCCCTGCCTCAGCTCATCCACTGCTGAAGCCTTCATCCATGCCTTTGTTACCTCTAGATTTGACTATTCCAACGCACTCCTGGCTGGCCTCCCACATTCTATACCACGTAAACTTGAGATGATCTAAAACTCGGCTGCCCGTGTCCTAACTCGCACCAAGTCCCACTCACACATCACCCTTGTGTGCGCTGACCTACATTGGCTCCTGGTTAAGCAACGCCTCAATTTCAAAATTCCCATCCTTGTTTTCAAATCCCTTCATAGCCTCGCCCCTCCCTATCTCTGTAAACTCCTCCAGCCCCACAACCCCCTGAGATGTCTGCGCTCCTCTAATTCTGCCCTCCTGAGTATCCCTGATTATAACTGCTCAACCATCGGTGGCCGTGCCTTCTGTTGCCTGGGCCCTAAGCTCTGGAACTCCCTCCCTAAACCTCTCCACCTCTCTACCTCTCCTTCCTCCTTCAAGACGCTCCTTAAAACCGACCTCTTTGACCAAGCTTTTGGTCACCTGCTCTGATTTCTCCTTTTGTGGCTCGGTGTCAAATTTTTTATCTCCTAATACTCCTGTGAAGCACCTAGGGACGTTTCACTACGTTAAAGGCGCTATATAAACACAAGTTGTTGTTGTTGTTGTTAATAATGACCAAATAATCTGTTTTTTTAGTGATGTTGGCTGAGGGATAAATATTGGCCAGGACACCTGGGAGAACTCCCCTACTCTTCTTGGGAATTGGGCTATGGGAGCATTTACGTCCAACTGAGAAGTTTAACGTTTCATCCAAAAGACAGCAACTTTGACAGTGCAGCACTCCCTCGGTACTGCACTGGAGAGTCAGCCTAGAATGATGTGCTCAAATCTCTGGAGTGGGGCTGGAACCCACGACTTTCTGACCCCGAGGCGAGAGCGCTGCCCACTGAGCTACGACTGACAAAAGGAGGCAGTTCGTAACTCGAAAGACCTGGTGTAACCCTGAACTGACGTGTGCGATAAATAGCGGGCTTAAAAATACTCACAGAGGGACTTCCTCTTTGGAGCTGAGCAGAGTAAACAGTGGTCACATGCCAAAGAATTTGCGATGAAGTGACACGGCTGAATGAGCAGGAAGTCCCTTTGTTAATAACGGAAGCCCTGGTGATTACTCTCTGTGGGTGCTGTGTGGCCTCAGACAGTTTATTTCAAGATCGCAGCCCAGTCCCTCCCACTCGCACAGAATCCCCGTCCCGTGAGTTTGACCAGGGCTGGGTGAGCGGCGGGAAACTTGGTTAAACTCCAGCAATTCCACTGCCAACCTATTAGTAACATATAAAATTCAGACGGGATTGGACAGGTTAGGTGCAGGAAGAATGTTCCCGATGTTGGGGAAGTCCAGAACCAGGGGTCACAGTCTAAGGATAAGGGGTAAGCCATTTAGGACCGAGATGAGGAGAAACTTTTTCACCCAGAGAGTGGTGAACCTGTGGAATTCTCTACCACAGAAAGTTGTTGAGGCCAGTTCGTTGGATACATTCAAAAGCGAGTTAGATGTGGCCCTTATGGCTAAAGGGATCAAGGGGTATGGAGAGAAAGCAGGAATGGGGTACTGAAGTTGCATGATCAGCCATGATCATATTGAATGGTGGTGCAGGCTCGAAGGGCCGAATGGCCTACTCCTGCACCTATTTTCTATGTTTCTATGTTTCTATGTCTGGATTTACTGTAACCTCCTCCGGCCCTACGACCCTCCGAAATCTCTGTGCTCTTACAATTCTGCACTCCACCATTGAGAGAAACTGTCACTGCAGTGTTGCCATTTCTTTGGGGCATGGGCCAAGTTGCAAGTTAGACAAGATTTCCTGAAAGGCAAGGTGTCAATTACATCGATATTCACAGAATCTACAGCACAGAAATAGCCTCTGGCCCAACAGGTCTGTGCTGATGTTTATGAGCCTACACCCAATCTACTTCACCATTGAGTGACTGAAATTATACAGGGCTCTGCTGAGACTGCACCTGGAGTATTGTGTACAGTTCTGGTCTCCATACCTAACTGAAGGAAGTGCATCCGGGAGGGCGCTGAGCACCTCGAGTCTCATCACTAAGAGTATGCAGAAATCAAGCGCATACAGTGGAAGGAGCGTGCGGCAAACCAGTCCCACCCACCCTTACCCTCAACGACTGTCTGTCCCATCTGTGACAGGGTCTGTGGCTCTTGTATTGGACTGTTCAGCCACGTAAGGACTCCAAGGGACTGCCTATAATGATGATGACCTAAGGAAGGATATACTTGCCTTAGTCAGGCGCAACAAAGGTTCACCAGACTGATTCCTGGGATGGGGGGATTGTCCTATGAGGAGAGATTGAGTAGACTGGGCCTATATTCTCTAACGATTAGAAGAATAAGAGGTAATCACATTGAAACAAACAGAATTCTTACAGGGCTTAAGGTAGAGGCAGGGAGGATGTTTCCCCTGGCTGAGGAGTCTAGAACCAGGGGTCACAGTCTCAGAATAAGGGGTCGGCCATTTTGGACTGAGATGAGGAGAAACTTCTTCACTCAGAGGGTGGTGAATCTTTGGAATTCTCTACCCCAGAGCACCGAGGAGGCTCAGTCGTTGAGTATATTGAAGACAGAAATCGATAGATTTTGGAATATTACGTTAATCAAGGGATAGGGGAACAGTGCAGGAAGGTGGAGTTGAGGTAGGAGATCAGCCATGGTCTCAGTGAATGGCGGAGCGGGTTTGAGGGGCCGAATGGCCTACTCCTGCTCCAAATTTTTATGTTCTAACACTATCAACATATCCCCCTATTCCTTTCTCCCTCATGACACGAGAAGCTGGGCTTGTTCTCCTTAGAGCAGAGAAGGTTAAGGGGAGATTTAATAGAGGTGTTCAAAATCATGAATAGTTTTGAAAGAGTAAATAAGAAGAAACTATTTCCACTGGCAAAAAGGGTAGAAGAGGAGATTTTGTTTTTAATGCAGCAAATTGTTACGGTCTAGAATGCACTGGCTGACATGGCGGTGGAAGTAGTTTTATAATAACTTTCAAACGGGAATGGAATCTCTACTTGAAAAAAGAAACAATTTTCAGGGCTATGGAGCAAGCGCAGGTAGAGTGGGACCAATCGGAAGCGCTTTAAGAGAGCCGGCACAGGCCCGATGGGCTGAGTGGCCTCCTTCTGCGCTGTAATCTACTATGAAGAGTTGGGAGTTCTCCCCGGTATCCCAGCAAAGCAACCCTCCCTCAAACCGACGCCACTGGAAATAAAACAAATCGAAGGGCCGTTCGTCTCACTGCCGTTGGTGGGAACTTGCTTTCTGCAAAATGGCTGCTGCATTGCCCAACATAACGACAGTCACTGGGCTTCAGAGTGAATCATTGCGTGTGTGTGAGTGAAAGAAAGGCTTGCGTTGTTACAGCTTCTTTCACCACCTCAGGGCCTCCCAAAGCGCTTGACAACCGATGAAGTGCTTTTGAAGAGTGGTCACTGAAGTAGTCACTGTTGCAACGTAATTGTTGTGTTTAGCGGATGTTTCTGAGAGCTGTGATAACGTATTTCATAAGTTCGTTTGCATTATTTTTCAAAAACTGCTTGATCCTCAATCTTGGAGATTGCAGATTGGTCTGCGGCGAGGAAAGCCGTTTAAGAATAATCTCCTCTATTATTCAAATTGCCTTTCTCAAAAGCATGCAAATAGCACTTGGGTTCAGCGCTGCGGATTACGAGTTTAACTTTCCACACACAGGGTGAAAGATGCGGCTTAACTTAGAACAGGAAGGATATATTGAGCTGGCCTGATAAGAAAGACAGAGACACACAGACACACACAGAGCTCGGCCGAGGCAAAGAATTCACAGGCAGCATCTTTTCAATAGACGCCGCTTGCTATTAATGCAGTGTCCACATCCAGGCTAACATCCCCAGTATTGAAGCACTGACCACACTCGACCAGCTCCGTTGGGCGGGCCACATTGTCCGCATGCCTGACACAAGACTCCAAAAGCAAGCGCTCTACTTAGAACTCCTACACGGCAAGTGAGCCCCAGGTGGGCAGAGGAAACGTTACAAGGACACCCTCAAAGCCTCCTTGATAAAATGCAACAGCCCCACTGACATCTGGGAGTCCCTGGCCAAAGACTGGCCTAAGTGGAGGAAGAGCATCCGGGAGGGCGCAGAGCACCTCGAGTCTCATCGCCGAGAGCATGCAGAAACCATGCGCAGGCAGCGGAAGGATCGTGCGACAAACCAGTCCCACCCACCCTTTCCTCCAACCACTGTCTGTCCCATCTGTGATAGAGACTGGAATTCCTGTATTGGACTGTTCAGTCACCTGAGAACTCACTTTCAGAGTGGAAGCAAGTCTTCCTCGATTTCGAGGGACTGCCTATGATGATGGACATAGTCCATAGTTTCCCAGCTCTGTGGAGCAGGTTTGCACCATTTCAAGTATTGGACTTCCTGCGAAACTTGCTTTTCATTTAACTCTAGTTTCCCCCTATCTCCCTTCCATTCTCTCCCGAGGTCTCCTTACTCAAGCAAGCACAATTCCAGGGGCACCCTCAGCTCCTTTGGCCAGAGGTCCGCTCTGACTGCCCAGGCCACGTGATGCAGCGGGCTGGTTAGAGTGGGGCGAGGCCAACACAGACCTGACCAATCCTGTCCTGACATGGCAACCCAGCGGGGAGCAGGGGATAGCTACAAGCCGCAGGAAGCAGTCTCCGGATCACGAACCTCTGACCCAGAGGCGAGAGCGCTACTCACTGAGTCACGGCTGGCACTTACGTGACCTTTCACACAAACCAGTCAAAGGTTAACAGATGGGGCTGGATTTTTTGGGTCGGTTGCCGCCTCTGTTAGTGCCCTGGAGGGGCGACAATGGCGGCGGGGAGTGCTTCCGGACGGGCGGCCAGCTTCCAGCGCCCCGCCGGGGTTTTGGGGGCCAGTTTCGGCGGGGCGCGGAGCACTAGCGGTCGGAAGAGGGGGTGCAACGTCCCTGGTTGTGACACCGGCGCGATCCGTAGTGCTCCGTACAGCGCCCCCTGCTGGGAGCGCCTGTGAAAGCTGGCGGTCCCAGCTGTAGCGGCTGCAGTGAGGTAAGTAATGTCCAGCTCAGGTACGTGTGACTGTTTGTTATTTGTTTTTGCGATTTATGTTGTGGCGGGCGTGAGCTACTTATTGGGAATGTTTTGGTGGCGTTTATTCCCAGGTGTTTTCTCTTTCCCCCAGGCCTCTCTCAGAGCACTCCCGGGCCGGTTGTTTCGCTCGGGATTTTCGCATGCTCAGCCGGCCTAGTGCCCTAAGGGAGAGGTGTACAACGCCTCCCTTCGCACTCCGCCCCACCCTCAGGGCCCAATCTTTACCGGTCTGCCCCCATTACCACCCCGAAATGAGCAGAGCTGAAACTTCAGCCCGATCGTGTTCCCTTCTCCACAGATGTCACCCCTCCTCTGGGCAGGACATTGACTTTTTTGCCGCCATGCGGGTCCCCTGCTGCCGCTCACCCTAGAACATAAGAAATAGGAGCCAGGAGTAGGCCATTCGGCCCCTTGAGCCCGCTCCACCATTCACTGAGACCATGGCTGATCGTCTCCCTCAACTCCACCGTCCCGCCCTGCACCATATCCCTTGATTCCGTTAGTATCCAAAAATCTAGCCATCTCTGTCTTGAATATACTCAAAGTGAGCCTCCACAGCTCTCTGGGGTACAGAATTTCAAAGTTTCACCACCCTCTGAGTGAAGAAATTTCTCCTCATCTCAGTTCTAAATGGCCGACCCCTTATTCTGAGACTGTGACCCCTGGTTCTAGACTCCCCAGCCAGGGGAAACATCCTCCCTGCATCTACCCTGTCAAGCCCTGTAAAAATTTTGTATGTTTCAATGAGATCACCTCTCCTTCTTCTAAACTCTAAGGAATATAGGCCCGGTCTACTCAATCTCTCCACATAGGACAATCCCCACATCCCAGGAATCAGTCTAGTGAGCTGTTGTGGCTTTCCCTCTCAGGTAAAGAGACCAAAACTGTACACTGTACTCGAAGTGTAGTCTCACCAAGGCCCTCGAGCACTCTGGTTGCTATTCACGCTTTGACAGTGATTGCATTCAGCAGGCTATTCGAGCATGGAAATTGACATCACAGCCAAGCCCACACCTTGAAATATGAGCACAAGTTACAGGAGTGAGGCTTGAACCCACGATCTTCTGAATTGAGAGATGATGGTTCTTCCACCGACAGAAGAGACTTAACGTTAACTTATTAAAATCATTCTTCAGAATGTGGGCATCGCTGGCAAGGTCAGCATTTATTGCCCATCCCTAATTGCCCTTGAGAAGGTGGTGGTGAGCCGCCTTCTTGAACCGCTGCAGTCCGTGTGGTGAAGGTACTCCCACAGTGGTGTTGGGGAGGGAGTTTGACCCAGCGACGATGAAGGAACGGTGATATATTTCCAGGTCAGGACGGTGTGTGACTCGGAGGGGAACTTGCAGGTGATGGTGTTCCCATGCGCCTGCTACCCTTGTCCTTCTAGGTGGTGGAGGTCATGGGTTTGGGAGATGGTATCGAGAAAACCTTCGTGAGTGGCTGCAGTGCATCTTGTAGATGGTACACACTGCAACCACGGTGCGCCGGTGGTGGAGGGAGGGAATGTCGAAGGTGGTGGATGGGGAGCCAATCAAGTGGGCTGCTTTGAGTGATACGGAACAGGTGGTATTCTCGAGCATTGAATGGGGTGACCCCAAATGAAGAGAATAGAGAGAAAGAAAAGGAAAAGGGAAGGGAACACGCTGAAAGTCAGCTGGATATTTGCTTTAGTCACTTCTGGCACATTGCCTCAAGCTGTGCAATGGTCTTTGATAACATTATAACCCTTTGCTTCTTTTGGCTGGCACACCAGGAGATTTGGTTTATTCTTAAATACTTCGCTCAACAGACGCACACTCACAAAGTTCAAACATCCTGGAATAAAGAGCTAGATTTAGCCCGGGAGCTGCATTTCCTGATGCCTTGACCTCAGAGCTCAATGTGACAAGGCCCATGGCCCCTGCATTGTGCAGATACATCTCGGAAAGGGCTGACATTTGACCAGGAGGTGCTGCATCGTCACCTCCTCACCAACCGCAGTCTTTGCTCTGGCCACCTTGTTAACGTATTGGTGAACGTTCAAACCTTTGCTCACTTAGCTTGACGCAAGTGTTATTAATGGCCTCCTGACCTGTCACAACAACAACAACAACAACTTATATTTATATAGCACCTTTAATGTAGTAAAACGCATCAAGGAGCTTCACACCAGTGTTATAAGATAAAAATAAATAAATTTGACACCACAACACAAGCACACATGAATCCTACTGGAGCTATCGGTTTAGATAGTCTCTATCGAACCTGCCCTGGAAGTGTTTAATGGGACAGTGTAGAGAGAGCTTTACTCTGTATCTAACCCATGCTGTACCTGCCCTGGGAGTGTTTGATGGGACAGTGTAGAGGGAACTTTACTCTGTATCTATCTGAGATTGTAACTGTTGTGTGTGTGATGTTGGTGTATTAGTGTGGATGGTGTGTGTGTTGGTGTGATGTATGTGTGTGCGTGTGATGCGTGTAATGTGCAATGTGTGTTGGTGTGATGTTGTGTTTGTGATGTGCATGTGGTGTGTGTGTTGGTTGGTGTGGTGTGCCGGTGTGTGTGTGGTGTGTGTGTGTGGTGTTGGTGTGTGTGTATATTGGTGTGCACAGTGTGTGTTGGTGTGGTGTGTGTGTGTTGTGTGTTGGTTGGTGTATTGGTGTGTGTGGTATGGGTGTGTGTGTGTGGGGTGTGTGTGGTGTATGTGTGTGTGGTGTGTGTGTATGTGTGTGGTGTTTGTATGTGCGTTTGCCGGTGTGTGTGTGTGTATCAGTGTGCGCAGTGTGTGTGTGTTGGTTGGTGTGTTAGTGTGTGTGTGTGTGAGGTGTGTGTGTATCGGTGTGTGCAGTATGTGTTGGTTGGTGTATTGGTGTGTGTGTGTGTGTGGTGTGTGTGTTGGTTGGTGTGTTAGTTTGTGTGTGTGCCGGTATGTGTGTG
Organism: Pristiophorus japonicus; assembly: GCF_044704955.1. NCBI lineage: Eukaryota > Metazoa > Chordata > Chondrichthyes > Pristiophoridae > Pristiophorus > Pristiophorus japonicus. Next base: position 221,321,962 of record NC_091983.1, on the reverse strand, counting down.
TGTATTGGTGTGTGCAGTGTGTGTTGGTTGGTGTGTTAGTGTGTGTGGTATGTGTGTGTGTGTGTGTATCGGTGTGTGTGTGTGTTGGTTGGTGTGCTGGTGTGTGGTGTGTGTGTGGGGTGTGTTGGTTGGCGTGTTAGTGTGTGGTGTGTGTGCGTGTTGGTTGATGTGTTAGTGTGTGGTGTGTTGGTTGATGTGTTAGTGTGTGGTGTGTGTGTGGGGTGTGTTGGTTGATGTGTTAGTGTGTGGTGTGTGTGTGCGTGTTGGTTGATGTGTTAGTGTGTGGTGTGTGTGTGTGTGTATTGGTTGATGTGTTAGTGTGTGGTGTGTGTGTGGGGTGTGTTGGTTGGTGTATTAGTGTGTGGTGTGTGTGTTGGTTGATGTGTTCGTGTGTGGTGTGTGTGTGGGGTGTGTTGGTTGGTGTATTAGTGTGTGGTGTGTGTGTGCGTGTTGGTTGATGTGTTAGTGTGTGGTGTGTGTGTGCGTGTTGGTTGATGTGTTAGTGTGTGGTGTGTGTGTGTGTGTGTTGGTTGATGTGTTAGTGTGTTAGTGTGTGTGAGGTATGTTGGTTGGTGTATTGGTGTGTGTGGTATGTGTATGAAGGGGAAGTAAAGGTGACCTATTTAGTTTAGGGAATGCAAGTACTGAGTGCAATTTTCCATCACTCTATCACCCTGTGAGAGATTTTCCACCCGACCAATCAGTTAACTTGCTCCTCAGGCCTGATCAGATATGACTGCAGGCAGCCTGTTATGTTAAAAGATGACCCTTCCACACAAGGCCGGGTGCCTCTCCCGCCCACAGCTTACTCTCACGTTAGCTGAATCGCAGGGATTACAGTGTTGTTCAGATACAGCACAGGAGGCCAGTCAGCCCATCGTTCCTGTGCTGGCTCTTGGAAAGAGATAGCTAATTAGTGCCACTCCTCTGCCCTTACCCAGTAGCCCAGCAAATTTTTCCTTTTCTAGTATTTATTTTCAAAGTTATTATTTCCATTGCATTTGGAAAGCAGTGACAGGATCAGTCCAAGTCAGCATGGATTTATGAAAGGGAACTCATGCTTGACAAATCTTCTGGAATTTTTTGAGGATGTAACTAGTAGAGTGGACAAGGGAGAACCAGTGGATGTGGTGTATTTGGACTTTCAAAAGGCTTTTGACAAGGTCCCATACAAGAGATTGGTGTACAAAATCAAAGCACATGGTATTGGGGGTAATGTACTGACGTGGATAGAGAACTGGTTGGCAGACAGGAAGCAGAGAGTCGGGATAAACGGGTCGTTTTCAGAATGGCAGGCAGTGAATAGTGGAGTACCGCAAGGTTCAGTGCTGGGCCCCCAGCTCTTTACAATATACATTAATGATTTAGATGAAGGAATTGAATGTAATATCTCCAAGTTTGCAGATGACACTAGCTGTGAGAAGGATGCTAAGAGGCTGCAGGGTGACTTGAATAGGTTAGGTGAATGGGCAAATGCATGTATTTGTGGGCAAATGTGAGGTTATCCACTTTGGTGGCAAAAACAGGAAGACAGACTATTATCTGAATGGTGACAGATTAAGAAAAGGGGAGGTGCAATGAAACCTGGGTGTCATGGTACATCAGTCATTGAAAGTTGGCAAGCAGGTACAGCAGGCGGTGAAGAAGGCAAATGGCATGTTGGCCTTCATAGCTAGAGGATTTGAGTATAGGAGCAGGGAGGTCTTACTGCAGTTGTACAGGGCCTTGGTGGGGCCACACCTGGAATATTGTGTTCAGTTTTGGTCTCCTAATCTGAGGAAGGACGTTCTTGCTATTGAGGGAGTGCAGCGAATCCCAGACTGATTCCCGGGATGGCAGGACTGACATATGAGGAGAGACTGGATCGACTGGGCTTGTATTCACTGGAGTTTAGAAGAATAAGAGGGGATCTCATAGAAACATATAAAATTCTGACAGGACTGGACAGGTTAGATACAGGAAGAATGTTCCCGATGCTGAGCAAGTCCAGAACCAGGGGTCACAGTCTAAGGATAAGGGGTAAGCCATTTAGGACCGAGATGAGGTGAAACTTCTTCAATCAGAGTTGTTAACCTGTGGAATTCTCTACCGCAGAGAGTTGTTGAGGCCAGTTTGTTAGATATATTCGAAAGGGAGTTAGATGTGGCCCTTACGGCCAAAGGGATCAAGGGGTATGGAGAGAAAGCAGGAAAGGGGTACTGAGGTTGAATGATCAGCCATGATCTTATTGAATGGCGGTGAAGCCTCGAAAGGCCGAATGGCCTACTCCTGCACCTAATTTCTATGTTTCTATGTTTCTATCATAGAATCATAGAATGGTTACAGCACAGAAGGAGGCCATTCGGTCCGTTGAGCCCGTGCCAGCTCTCTGCAAGAGCACTTCAGCCAGTCCCACTCACCGCCCTTTCCCCGTAGCCCTGCAAATATTTTTCTTTCAGGTACTTATCTAATTCCCTTTTGAAAGCCGCGATTGAGTCTGACTCCGTCACCCTTTCAGGCAGTGCGTTCCAGATCCTAACCATTCGCTGTGTTTTTTCCTTCTGTCACCTTTGGTTCTTTTGCCAACCATCATTACTCGTTGCACAAAAAAAAATTCTCCTCATCTCCCCTCTGGTTCCTTTACTAATTACCTTAAATCTGTGTCCTCTGGGCATCGACACTCCTGGAGACCGTTTCTTCTTATTTACTCTATCAAAACCCTTCATGATTCCGAACACCTCTGTCAAATCGCCCCTTACACTTCTCTGCTCCAAGGAGAACAAGCCCAGCTTCTCCAATCTCTCTGATCCAGATAACCTCCCTCCCACCCTGAAGGTGCTGCCCATTTGCTGGAGGGTGTGGTTCCATCTGCCGATCTTGCATGTTCTCCGTCCCCTCCCACCCCTGCAAGCGGACATCATGCGTGATCTTAGCAAACGAGTGGCTAGAGGTTATTCAACTGCAGGCATCAGAGACGTGCCCTCTCGGCAGGCGGGGCTGTGCACTGCGAGCGGAAGGTGTAACCCCCTCCATCCCCCCACCCTCACCTCGAGAAAGGAGGACGGAAATCGGGGAGGGGGAGATATCGCCCTGCACATCACGCACTGTTGAGGGAGAGGTTATTTAAAGTACTTTCAAAATTGGTTTAAAAACAAAGGTTTGTTTAACCAAACTAGCGTGCCAAGTCTTTAAAGGTTAAGTCAATATCCCAAAAGGCACCATCGTTTCCATCAGTGTTTAACTATTCACGGTGTGTAGGTGTTTGATGTGGAGATCAGTGCACTGACTGCTCAGCTCAGCTTGGTAGGAGGAATAAGGGGGCTGTCCACCTACTTCATGGAAAATAAGAGTCTAAACGGGGCAGAGGAGCAAAGGGATCTGGGGGTACAGATACACCGGTCACTAAAAGTAGCGACGCAGGTTAATAACGCCATTAAAAAGAGCGAATCAAGCGCTGAAGTTCATTTCTCGAGTGGCAGACTTGCAAAACAGAGAAGTTATGTTAAACTTGTATCGAACCTTGCTTAGACCACACAGAGTACTGTGAACAGTCCTAGTCTCCATAAAAAGGATATAGAGGAACTGGAGGGGGTGCAAAAAAGATATAGTAGAGCGATACCAGAACTGAGAGCTTATGCCCATCAGGATGGATAGAACAGTGTGGGGCTCTTTTCTCCAGAAAAGAGAAGGCCGAGGGGGTGACCTGATAGCAGGTTTTAAAATTATAGAAAGGGTTAGAGTAGACGTAGAGAAAATGTTTCCACTAGGGGCCAAAAATATAAGATAAGTCACTAATAAATCCACTCGGGAATTCTGGAGAATGGTTAGAATGTGGAACTTGCTACCCACAGGGACTAGCTGAGGTGAAGAGCATGGTTGCATTCAACAGAAAGCTAGATAGGTGCAGGAGGGAGACAGGAATAGAAGGATGTGCTGATAGGGTGGGAGGAGGCTCGAGCGGAGCATAAACACCGGCACGGACTGGTTTCTGTGCTGTACATTTTGTGTAATTGTCAGCTGGGACTCAGTGGGCAACACCCTCACCTCTGAGTCACAAGGTCGTGGTTTCAAGTCTCATAAGAAATAGGAACAGGAGTAGGCCACCTGGCCCCTCGAGCCTGCTCCGCTATTCAATAAGATCATGGCTGATCTGATCATGGACTCAGCTCCACTTCCCTGCCCACTCCCCATAACCCTTGACTCCCTTATCGCTCAAAAATCTGTCTATCTCCGCCTTAAATATATTCAATGACCCAACCTCCACAGTTCTCTGGGGCAGAGAATTCCATAGTTTTAGTTTCCTCTATGAGCGGAAATATCCTCTCTGCATCCACCTTGTCGAGGCCCCTCATTATCTTATACGTTTCGATACAATCACCTCTCATCCTTCTGAACTCCAATGTTCAAGGTCCAACCAACTCAACCTATCCTCATAAGTCAACCCCCTCATCTCAGGAATCAACCTAGTGAACCTTCTCTGAACAGCCTCCAATGCAAGTATATCCTTCCTTAAATACAGAGACCAGAACTGCACGCAGTATTCCAGGTGTGACCTCACCAATACCCTGCACAGTTGCAGCAGGACTTCTCTGCTTTTATACTCTATCCCCCTTGCAATAAAGGCCAACATTCCATTTGCCTTCCTGATCACTTGCTATACCTGCGTACTCACTTTTTGTGTTTCATGCACAAGATCTCACTCCAGAGACTTGAGCAAAAAAAATCTAGGCATGCTGAAGGAGTGCGGTCTTTTTGCTGAGACATTAAACCGGGGCCCGGTCTGCTCTCTCAGGTGGAAATAAATTATCCCACAGAAGAAGAGTGGAGAGGTGGGTGGGGAGAGGAGTCCTCCACTGTGTCCTGGTCAATATTTATGCCACAACAAACATCACTAAAACAAATTATCTGATCATTATTTCATTGCTGTTTGTGGGAGCTTGCTGTGCGCAAACTGGCTGCTGCGTTTCCTACATAGCAACAGTGACTACACTTCAAAAAGTATTTCATTAGCTGTAATGCGCTTTGTGATGTCCGGTGGTCGGAAAGAGGCTATAGAAATGCAAGTCCTTCTCCTCACGAGCTTTTTGGTGAACGGCCGGATTTAGGATCAGTGATCTCAAGCCACAGCTGTGTTTTATTAATCGGTTCGCTCATGCAAAATAATGATTAGGTTCTCATTTAAATCAACATCATAATCAACAGCTAGTTGGCTGGCACTCGGGGAAATGAACTGGCGTTTTATATATTTACTTATGGACTGAGTGGCTTTCCTCCACTTGTGATTTAAAAATACAGCCGACCTCCAACAGTCGGCTGTCTGGAACGGCTCGTGGTGTTTCGCTGATAGCCAGGCCTGTCCCTTTAAGGCATTGCTCAGGTACTCCCTGAGGAAATCCAGGCAAGTCCAGCTGCTTGTAAACTTCTGAGTTTAACTCGAGGTCAGTCACTCTGCTGGTAAATCCCAGGCTCCGCTCAGAACCCTGGATGAAATGCTGGGCCTCCTTTCTCATGTTTATCAGACTGTTCTTGCCTCTGTAAGCGTGTAATGCCGTGATATTGGGGAGAGTGGCCTTGTGGAGAGTGGCCGTTTCCTGCCGACCCCGGTCTCAGTCCGTGCTCCCAGTCTCACGGCAGGACAGTCGCACAAAGCAGCTGTGGGGTGGATTTGGGAAAACCACACGACAATCCCCATACTCCACCCTGCTCCCAGCCGGATGCATGAGACAGCAGCATTAAAGGAAGAAAAGAGAGACTTGCATCCCGAGCCAGGCATTGGGTCCACAGAAATAAAGCTTGGGGATCAGGACTGTAATGTGTGTACCCGTCAGTATGCTGACAGGTTTGTAGAGCTGTTGCATTGTGAGTGGCTTAGCCAGTCATGTGACATTCACAAGACTCAATAAAACCCCAGCTAGTTTGGTCTCGGTCATCCGCGACGAGGTATGAAGTTGTGAGCCCAGTGGATGAACTGGTAATGTGCAATGCGATTGTTAAACCTTTTTGATAAACCAACTAGTTCTTAATAGCAATGTGTTGCTAGGAATTCTTAAGCAAAGAACCCATGAAGCAAATACATTACAAGGGCTCCTTTTTTTAACAAGTTAGCACTTTTATCTTTGAAGAGCCTGCTCCGAAGGCCGCAAAATAAACTTGAAAGCAAAACGAGCACGTGTCTTCAAGGGAGCTGATGGGAGCTGAGCCCTTTAACCTGATTGCTTGGTAATGAGTGACCAGGTTAGCGATTTCGAGGAGTCAGCCGACCTCGCCACTCATTTGCCTGACGTCTGTGGAAACCCGACGGTAAAAATAGATGGTTCTGGTGTTTTCCTCGCAACCTCACAGTCAGAGGCTGTTTCATTCACAGCTGCGAGGAGCTGTTGCGAGGAGATTTACTGTTGTATTTCCTGACACCCAACTCCTTACCCTTCCCCCCCACCCCATGCAACACAACGTCAAGGACCCCGGGAGCTTTGATGTTGTTGGGTCTCGACTGGCCAATCAGCTCTCTGCTTTGGTGGGGGCGGGGGGTGTTTCCATCGCACCTGTTGCGGAGGGCGCGACAGGAGGAGTGCGGAAACGGAACCACTCGCTACTGTGGGTTTGACAGCACCGCCAGCGAGCGTCCGTCAGACAACAGATGCAACGTCTCTGCTGGCTTGCTTTCAGCTTGGCGAGTAGGAGTGAAGCTGCTCGCCTTCGAGAAAAGTTCTGATCTCGTCTCGTAGTGAGCGCTTCCTTCCTGGGGCCGCTCGGCTCGAAGGGTCCCAGGCAGGTCGTGGGTTCGATTCCCACTCCAGAGACTTGAGCGCGTAATCCAGGCTGACTCTCCCAGTGCAGTACCGAGGGAGTCATCAATCATCATTGGTGGTCCTGCGAACGAGGATGACTTGCTTCCACATGAGTTCACAGATGTTTCAGTCCTGAACTCCAATTGAGGGGGTGGGAGATGCCTGTGCGTGGATTTTTCTAACGTGTGGTGACGGTTGCACATCAGCCAACACACGGGCTTGACAGAGCTAGGCCTTTATCCCGTGGCAAGGGTTAACCAGGACGACTGGAGACCTGCTCTGCTGCAAGGACCTAGTGCGCCCACATATCGCAGTGTGGGCTGGTCCGTGCTGTCCCTGGGCCCTCGGCTCTTCTGGGCCACTCACCCTCATTCGCCGCACCTCCGCCACGATCTCCCGCCGCACCTCCGCATCAAACATTCGCCGAACCTCCGTCACAATCACCCACCAAATCTCAGTCACGATCCCTCATCACTCCTCTGCCCCGATCACTCGTCGCAAGTCTGCCACAACTTTCCCGCTCATTCGCTGTACCAGGGCTCCGCCGATATTCCTGCCCACGCTCCAAACGGCGACCTGGGTCCTGATGACATCACCCAGTTGTCCACCTTGAAGTCGTCGCATATTTGTGTCAGCTCACGCTGGAAGCTGCAGTCGGCTCACTGCAGCTCGTTCTGCGATGTTCTCTCGCAGGTCAGGGTGGCCCACGATGGTGAAGGGCCCGATGCTCCAGCTCTATTTATAGCCCCGACCTGTGGAGATATTCTCACACAGGTCGGGGTGGTGCACTGTTAGAGGTGCTTTCCAGTGAGACGTTTAACTAAAGCCCCGGCTGCCCTATCAGGTGGACGTAGAAGATCCCACGGCACTATTTTCCGGCATTTCAATAGTGACAAGTACTTCATTGATTATAAAGCGCTTTGTGGTGTCCCGAGGTTCATGCCCCATCCCAGCCCAAGTTCCTGCCCTATCCCAGCCCACGTTCCTGCCCCATCCCAGCCCAAGTCCCTGCCCCATCCCAGCCCAAGTTCCTGCCCCATCCCAGCCCAAGTTCCTGCCCCATCCCAGCCCAAGTACATGCCCCATCCCAGCCCAAGTTCCTGCTCCATCCCAGCCCACGATCCTGCCCCATTCCAGCCCAAGTTCCTGCCCCATCCCAGCCCAAGTTCCTGCCCCATCCCAGCCAATGATTCTGCCCCATCCCAGCCCAAGTTCCTGCCCCATCCCAGCTCAAGATCCTGCCCCATCCCAGCCCACGATCCTGCTCCATCCCAGCCCAAGTTCCTGCCCCATCCCAGCCCAAGATCCTGCCCCATCCCAGCCCACGATCCTGCTCCATCCCAGCCCAAGTTCATGCCCCATCCCAGCCCACAATCCTGCACCATTCCAGCCCAAGTTCCTGCCCCATCCCAGCCCAAGTTCCTGCCCCATCCCAGCCCAAGATCCTGCCCCATCCCAGCCCACGATCCTGCTCCATATCAGCCCAAGTTCCTGCCCCATCCCAGCCCAAGTTCCTGCCCCATCCCAGCCAACGATCCTGCCCCATCCCAGCCCAAGTTCCTGCCCCATCCCAGCCCAAGTTCCTGCCCCATTCCAGCCCAAGTTCCTGCCCCATCCCAGCCCAAGTTCCTGCCCCATCCCAGCCAATGATCCTGCCCCATCCCAGTCCAAGTTCCTGCCCCATCCCAGCCCAAGATCCTGCCCCATCCCAGCCCAAGATCCTGCCCCATCCCAGCCAACGATCCTGCCCCATTCCAGCCCACGATCCTGCTCCATCTCAGCCCAAGTTCCTGCCCCATCCCAGCCAACGATCCTGCCCCATCCCAGCCCAAGTTCCTGCCCCATCCCAGCCCAAGATCCTGCCCCATCCCAGCCCACGATCCTGCTCCATCTCAGCCCAAGTTCCTGCCCCATCCCAGCCCAAGATCCTGCCCCATCCCAGCCAACGATCCTGCCCCATCCCAGCCCAAGTTCCTGCCCCATCCCAGCCCACGATCCTGCTCCATCTCAGCCCAAGTTCCTGCCCCATCCCAGCCCAAGATCCTGCCCCATCCCAGCCAACGATCCTGCCCCATCCCAGCCCAAGTTCCTGCCCCATTCCAGCCCAAGTTCCTGCCCCATCCCAGCCCAAGTTCCTGCCCCATCCCAGACAACGATCCTGCCCCATCCCAGCCCATGTTCCTGCCCCATCCCAGCCCAAGATCCTGCCCCATCCCAGCCCACGATCCTGCTCCATCCCAGCCAAAGTTCCTGCCCCATCCCAGCCCAAGATCCTGCTCCATCCCAGCCAACGATCCTGTCCCATCCCAGCCCAAGTTCCTGCCCCATCCCAGCCCACGATCCTGCCCCATTCCAGCCCAAGTTCCTGCCCCATCCCAGCCCAAGATCCTGCCCCATCCCAGCCAACGATCCTGTCCCATCCCAGCCCAAGTTCCTGCCCCATCCCAGCCAACGATCCTGCCCCATCCCAGCCCACGATCCTGTCCCATCCCAGCCCACGATCCTGTCCCATCCCAGCCTAAGTTCCTGTCCCATCCCAGCCCAAGTTCCTGCCCCATCCCAGCCCACGATCCTGCCCCATCGCAGCCCACGATCCTGCCCCATCCCAGCCCACGATCCTGCCCCATCCCAGCCCACGATCCTGCCCCATCCCAGCCCAAGTTCCTGCCCCATCCCAGCCCACGATCCTGCTCCATTCCAGCCCACGATCCTGCCCCATCCCAGCCCACGATCCTGCCCCATCCCAGCCCAAGTTCCTGCCCCATCCCAGCCCACGATCCTGCTCCATTCCAGCCCACGATCCTGCCCCATCCCAGCCCAAGTTCCTGCCCCATCCCAGCCCACGATCCTGTCCCATCCCAGCCCACGATCCTGCCCCATCCCAGCCCAAGTTCCTGTCCCATCCCAGCCCACGATCCTGTCCCATCCCAGCCCACGATCCTGCCCCATCCCAGCCCAAGATCCTGCTCCATCCCAGCCCAAGTTCCCGGGTTCGAAGAAAGTGATACGTCTTCCCTGAGTTTTCTCTCTCTCTATCCCCCCTCTATCCCAGTCCCTTTCTCACTCTTCCCAGTCTCTCTGTCTCTCTTTCCCCAGTCTCTCTCTCCCTCCCCAGTCTCTCTCTCCCTCCCCAGCCTCTCTCTCCCTCCCCAGTCTCTCTCTCTCTCCCCAGTCTCTCTCTCCCTCCCCAGTCTCTCTCTCTCCCTCCCCAGTCTCTCTCTCTCTCCCTCTCTCCCCAGTCTCTCTCTCCCTCCCCAGTCTCTCTCTCTCCCTCCCCAGTCTCTCTCTCTCCCTCCCCAGTCTCTCTCTCTCCCTCCCCAGTCTCTCTCTCTCTCCCTCTCTCCCCAGTCTCTCTCTCCCTCCCCAGTCTCTCTCTCGCCCTCCCCAGTCTCTCTCTCTCTCTCCCTCTCTCCCCAGTCTCTCCCTCTCTCCCCAGTCGCTCTCTCCCTCCCCAGTCTCTCTCTCCCTCCCCAGTCTCTCTCTCTCTCCCTCCCCAGTCTCTCTCTCTCCCTCCCCAGTCTCTCTCTCTCTCCCTCTCTCCCCAGTCTCTCTCTCCCTCCCCAGTCTCTCTCTCTCCCTCCCCAGTCTCTCTCTCTCTCCCTCTCTCCCCTGTCTCTCCCTCTCTCCCCAGTCTCTCTCTCCCTCCCCAGTCTCTTTCTCCCTCCCCAGTCTCTCCCTCTCTCCCCAGTCTCTCTCTCCCTCCCCAGTCCCTCTCTCCCCAGTCTCTCCCTCTCTCCCCAGGCTCTCTCTCCCTCCCCAGTCTCTCTCTCCCTCCCCAGTCTCTCTCTCTCCCTCCCCAGTCTCTCTCTCTCCCTCTCTCCCCAGTCTCTCTCTCCCTCCCCAGTCTCTCTCACTCTCTCACCCTCCCCAGTCTCTCTCTCTCTCTCCCCAGTCTCTCCCTCCCCAGTCTCTCTCTCTCCCTCCCCAGTCTCTCTTTCTCCCTCCTTCCCCAGTCTCTCTCTCCCTCCCCAGCCTCTCTCTCCCTCCCCAGTCTCTCTCTCTCTCCCTCTCTCCCCAGTCTCTCCCTCCCCAGTCTCTCTCTCTCCCTCCCCAGTCTCTCTCTCTCCCTCCCTCCCCAGTCTCTCTCTCCCTCCCCAGTCTCTCTCTCTCCCTCCCCAGTCTCTCTCTCTCCCTCCCCAGTCTCTCTCTCTCCCTCCCTCCCCAGTCTCTCTCTGTTCCTCTCTCCCCAGTCTCTCTGCCCCCCCACCCCATCCCCAGTCTCTCTCCCTCTCCACCCTCATCCAAGTTCCTGCCCCATCACAGCCCAAGTTCCTGGCCTTACCCCCTCCCCCCCACCACGCCACGCCATAGATGTGGCATTGTGTGTGGGTCATGGATTGTTGACAGGTTTAATAGGTGTGAAGTGAACAGTGACAGTGTTGTAACTTCTGGATTTAATCCATTCCAACTATGTTAATTATCACACACGCACCAAGATTTCTAAGAAATCAGGTGTGGGTGTAAAGGGGGTGGAGTTGGAAGATAGTGATCCGTCTTCCCTGAGTTCTCTCTCTCCCCCCTCTGATACCCCCACCCCTGTCCCCTCTCTCCCCCAGTCTCTTTCTCTCTGGCCCAGTCTCACTCTCTTCCCCTCCCGCCTCCCCCCCCCAGTCCCTTCCTCCATTCTATTTCTCTTCCCCCAGTCTCTTTCTCTTCCCCCAGTCTCTCTCTCACCCTCCCCTGTCTCTTTCTCCCTCCCTCCCCAGTCACTCTGCCGCCCCCCTCCCCAGTCTCTCCCCACCCCCCCTCCATCCCCGCCCAGGTTCCTGACCCATCACAGCCCAAGGTCCTGCCCCATCCCGCAGCCCACGTTCCTGACCTTACCCCCCCAGCCCCCCGCCCCCTCGCCATGCCATAGATGGGACATTGTGTGTGGGTCATGGATTGTTAACATGCTTATTGGGTCATCATCATCTTAGGCAGTCCCTCGAAATCGAGGAAGACTTGCTTCCACTCTAAAAATGAGATCTTAGGTGACTGAACAGTCCAATACGGGAATTACAGTCTCTGTCACAGGTGGGACAGACAGTGGTTGGAGGAAAGGGTGGGTGGGGAGTCTGGTTTGCCGCACGCTCCTTCCACTACCTGTGCTTATTTTCTGCCTGCTATCGGCGATGAGACTCGAGGTGCTCAGCACCCTCCCGGATCCTCCACTTAGGGCGGTCTTTGGCCAGGGACTCCCAGGTGTCGGTGGAGATGTTGCATTTTTTCAAAGAGGCTTTGAGGGTGTCCTTGAAACATTTCCTCTGCCCACCTTTGGCACGTTTGCCATGTAGAAATTACGAGCAGAGCGCTTGCTTTGGAAGTCTTGTATCGGGCATGCAAACAATGTGGCCCGCCCAGCAGAGCTGGTCGTGTGTGGTCAGTGCTTCAATGCTGGGGATGTTGGCCTGGTTGAGGACGCTAACATTGTTGCCTCTGTCATCCCAGGGGATTTGTAGGATCTTGCGGAGACATCGTTGGTGGTATTTCTCCAGCGACTTGAGGTGTCTATTGTACATGGTCCACGTCTCTGAGCCATACAGGAGAGCGGGTATTACTACAGCCCTGTAGACCATGAGCTTGGTGCCAGATTTGAGGGCCTGATCTTCGAACACTCTTTTCCTCAGGCCGCCGAAGGCTGCGTTGGTGCACTGGAGGCGGTGTTGAATCTCGTCATCGATGTCTGACTTGCTGATAATAGGCTCCCGAGGTATGGAAAGTGGTCCACGTTGTCCAGGGCCGCGCCGTGGATCTTGATCTCTCGGGGGCAGTGCTGTGCGGCGGGGACAGGTTGATGGACGACCTTTGTCTTACGGATGTTTAGTATAAGGCCCATGCTTTCGTACACCTCAGTGAAGATGTTGACTATGACTTGGGAGTTCAGTCTCAGTATGTGCGCAGGCGTCGTCCGCCTACTGTAGCTCGACGACAGAGGTTGGAGTGGTCTTGGACCTGGCCTGGAGACAGCGAAGGTTGATCAGCTTCCCACTGGCTCTGTAGTTTAGTTCCACTCCAGCGGGGAGCTTGTTGAGTGTGAGGTGGAGCATGGCAGCGAGGAAGATCGAGAAGAGGGTAGGCGCGATGACGCAGCCCTGCTTGACCCCCCCACATAGATGGGGCATTGTGTGTGAGTCACGGATTGTTAACAGGTTTATTGGGTATGAAGTGAATGGTGACAGTGTCGTGACTTCCGGATTTTATCCACTCAAACTATGTCACTTGGCACAAATGCACCAAGCTTTCCGAGAAATCGGGTGTGGGTGCAAAGGGGCGGGGTTGTAAGATAGTGATCCATCTTCCCTCTCTCTCTCCCTTCTGATGCCCTCTCCCCTGTCCCCCCTCTCTCCCCCAGCCTCTCTCTCTCCCCCAGTCTCTCTCTCTCCCCCAGTCTCTCTCTCTCCCCCGTCTCTCTCTCTCTCTCCCCCACACCCTCCTCCCCAGCCCCCTCCCCCCACCCCGGCCCCCCAGTCTCTCTCTCTCTTTCTTTCTCCCCGCCCCCCTGGTTTCTCTCTCTCTCTCCACCAATCTCTCTCTCACTCCCCCCAGTCTCTCTCTCTCTCTTCCACCAATCTCTCTCTCTCTCTCCCACCAATCTCTCTCTCACTCCCCCCACTTTCTCTCACTCTCCCCAGCCTCACTCTCTCCCTCACTCTCTCTCTCTCCCCCTAGTCTCTGTCTCTCTCCCTCCCCAGTCTCTCTCTCCCTCCGATCTCTCTCTCTTTCTCTCTCCAGTCTCTCTCTCACTCTCCCCAAGCCTCACTCTCTCCCTCACTCTCTCTCCCCCCAGTTACTGTCTCTCTCCCTCCCCAATCTCTCCCTCCAGTCTCTCTCTCTCACTCTCTCCAAGCCTTACTCTCTCCCTCACTCACTCTCTCTCTCCCCCCCCAGTCTCTGTCTCTCTCCCCCCCAGTTACTGTCTCTCTCCCTCCCCAATCTCTCTCTCCAGTCTCTCTCTCTCACTCTCTCTCTCTCTCCCCCCCAGTCTCTGTCTCTCTCCCTCCCCAGTCTTTCTCTCTCCCCCCAGTCTCTGTCTCCCCTGCACTCTCTCCCCTCCCCCAATCTCTCTCTCTCTCTCCAATCTCTCTCTCTCCCCAGTATCTCTCTCTCTCTTCCTCCAGTCTCTCACTACCTCCGATGTTTTCTCTCCCACACAAGGGCACGAAAATGTTTGTGTAGATAATCACAGCGATATTTTAGGCAAAAGTCTAAATCAACAAAGCAATGTTGTCGGCAGATGCAGAGCAGCTCGGGGCTCCTCAGCAAAGCAACGTGGTCACAATACGGGCCCCACTTCGGTTTCAGGTTCGAGGAGTCTGCGCATGCGCGGCGGGATGTGGGGGGGGCGGGGGTTGGGGGCAGAGTCCGGGGTTGTCGTGCGCAGAAGGACACACAAAACACTGTTGCAAATAATCACTCCGTTAATCTGTAGCCCTCCCCATTATGTACTGGCCTCAGTCTCTTACTGTGGTTAAACACCCCCATTGAGGGTTGCCAACATTTGTTGGACATATTCCTGGAGGTTTCATCACATGACCTCCGGCGTCTGACCGCCCCGCCCCCACACTCTACCATTGGTCGCCTGACTCGTCAATCCTCGCAGTACCCCGCCTTCCCACACATGTTCGAGAGCGAATCGACTCTTCATTGGCCCATTAGGTCAAACAGACTCTTTTTCCCCAGGTCCGATATTTTTATAACTAATAAACAAAAATATTCAAAGTAAATGAAACACGCGATTATTTGTAACGCCCCTATGATTTTTCTCCTCAATTGCTCACAGCAGTGTCCAGGACATTAATCTTTAATTACTGGAGACTCCAGGGTAACCTGGCGGGTTGGTAACCCGAACCCGATAATACACAGGCCTCAGTCTGTTACTATGGGTAACCCGAACCCGATAATACACAGGCCTCAGTCTGTTACTATGGGTAACCCGAACCCGATAATACACAGGCCTCAGTCTGTTACTATGGGTAACCCTACCCCATAATACACAGGCCTCAGTCTGTTACTATGGGTAACCCTACCTCATAATACACAGGCCTCAGTTACTATGGGTAACCCTAACCCATAATACACAGGCCTCAGTTACTATGGGTAACCCAACCCCCATAATACACAGGCCTCAGTCTGTTACTATGGGAAACCCTACTCCATAATACACAGGCCTCAGTTACTATGGGTAACCCTACCCCATAATACACAGGCCTCAGTTACTATGGGTAACCCAACCCCCATAATACACAGGCCTCAGTCTGTTACTATGGGAAACCCTACTCCATAATACACAGGCCTCAGTTTTTTTTTTTTAAATTCGTAGCCAATCGTTCCAATTCTTTGTCAAATCACAAACGCCAGAGGTCACCTTGCACATGCCAAGGATCACTCTGCGCCAATGCTCTTAGCCAAAAGGCCTAGAGCCACTGCACCGTTCCTGGAAGTACTGCAATACCAGGTTCGTGCCATGGAGGTGGATGGGTCAAGCCACCCCACACACCTCCGTGGAGGTGGATGGGTCAAGCCACCCCACCCAATACACAGGCCTCAGTTACTATGGGTAACCCTACCCCATAATACACAGGCCTCAGTCTGTTACTGTGGGTAACCCAACCCCCATAATACACAGGCCTCAGTTTGTTACTATGGGTAACCCAACCCCCATAATACACAGGCCTCAGTCTGTTACTGCGATAAATCCCTCCATTATACACAGGCCTCAGTCTGTTACTATGGGAAACCCTACTCCATAATACACAGGCCTCAGTTACTATGGGTAACCCTACCCCATAATACACAGGCCTCAGTCTGTTACTGTGGGTAACCCAACCCCCATAATACACAGGCCTCAGTTTGTTACTATGGGTAACCCTAACCCCATAATACACAGGCCTCAGTCTGTTACTATGGGTAACCCGAACCCGATAATACACAGGCCTCAGTCTGTTACTATGGGTAACCCTAACCCCATAATACACAGGCCTCAGTCTGTTACTATGGGAAACCCTACTCCATAATACACAGGCCTCAGTTACTATGGGTAACCCTACCCCATAATACACAGGCCTCAGTCTGTTACTGTGGGTAACCCAACCCCCATAATACACAGGCCTCAGTTTGTTACTATGGGTAACCCAACCCCCATAATACACAGGCCTCAGTCTGTTACTGCGATAAATCCCTCCATTATACACAGGCCTCAGTCTGTTACCATGGCAGAATCACCCCTCCCCCCCTCCCCCCCCATTATACTACTATGGTATTTAAACACCCCATTATAAAAGTTTTAAAAATGACTACAATATATTAAAAATCTTACACCGCACTGTGACTTCCCTCCCACCCTCCATTATACATTCCTACAATCCATATTAATATTAACGAACATCAGGGGCCGATTTTCTCCCACGTTTCGGATGGAAATGTGTCAGTAACGGGCTGAAAATTCAGGGATGGGGAGATGTCGTGGGTGGGGAGTTGAAAAGAAGGGCCTTAAGGAGGCTTAGGGAAAAGGAGGTGACAAGATGGAGGGGCTGAGAGATGTGACAACACACGTGACAAGATGGAGGGCCCGAGGGAGGTAACAAGCTGGAGGGCCCGAGGGAGGTGACAAGATGGAGGGCCCGAGGGAGGTGACAAGATGGAGGGCCCGAGGGAGGTGACAAGATGGAGGGTCCGAGGGAGGTGAAGAGATTGAGGTGCCCGAGGGAGGGAGCTCCAAAGTGGGGTATGGGCTCGCAGATACCGAGCTTTTCTGCTCTCTCTCTCTCTCTCTCTCTCTCTCTGTGTGAGGGTATTGAGGCTGCATCGATCCAGCAATATAGCGTCTGGAGTTTCCCGTAGCTCCTGAGCCCTACACCAGCTGCTTGGGATTTCACAATGCTGCATTCCAATACGGTCATTGACCTCCTCTGAGAATGCTGGTATTCTCAGGACACTCCGACAAGCAGGAATCCGTGCTATTTCTGACCCCTCGGTGTTTTCCCTGAGGTTACCTGGGCCCGTGGAATCCCCTCTTCCCCTCACCCCCTTACTCCCTCTCTGGGGATGCCAACCCTCCAATGTCCTGGAGTCTCCACAAATTAAACGTTAATCTCCAGGACACTGCAACAACTGCAGGACAAAGAAATCATTGCAGCTTTAAAATAAATTGTGTTTTTTTTTCCATTTCTTCAATCAACTTTGTTTATCAGTGTCAGCCGTGGCTCAGTGAGTAGCACTCTCACCTCTGAGTCAGAAGGTTGTGGGTTCAAGTCCCACTCCAGAGATTTGAGCACATAATCCAGGCTGACAGTGCAGAGGGAGGGCTGCACTGTCAGAGGGGCCGTCTTTTGGATGAGACGTTAAACCGAGGCCCCGTCTGTCCATCCTCTCAGGCGCACGTAAAAGATCCCACGGCACTATTTCGAAGAAGAGCAGGGGAGTTAACCCCGGTGTTGAGGCCAATTTTTATCCCTCAACCAATATCAGTAAAACAGATTATCTATTCATTTATTTCACACACAGAGCAGTCAATAAAATGGAGAGAGTGAAAGTTACGGCAGAGAGGGTGGAGGCTTGAAATGAAAGCTGCTCATACTGCACTGCTACAGGACAAGAGCCTTTTCCTGTTTATATTCAAAAACTCTCTTGTTTGAAAGACAAGTGTAACTTCGTGGTAACGCCTGCACTGCTGTGGTGTAACTATGGTAACGCCAGCACTGCTGTGTTGGTGTGAAGTCTGCCGAGGGGCTGAAACTCTCGCACTGAGCCGTCAAAGAACGTGAAACCATCCAGAAGGGCAGGGGAAGGGAGGGAGGGGCGAGGGGGAGGGGGGAGGGGAGGGGGGAGGGAGGGAGTGGCGAGGGGAGGGGTAAGGGGGAGAGAGGGAGTGGCGAGGGGAGGGGTAAGGGGAGGGGTGAGGGGAGGGGCGGGGAGGGGCGAGGGGAGGGGGGAGGGAGAAGGGAGGGAGGTAGGGAGGGGCGAGGAGAGGGGGATGGGAACACAAGAATTAGGAACAGGAGTAGGCCATACGGCCCCTCGAGCCTGCTCCGCCATTCAATAAGATCATGGCTGATCTGATCCTGGACTCAGCCCCACTTCCCCGCCCGCTCCCCATAACCCTTTATTCCCTTATCGCTCAAAAATCTGTCTATCTCCGCCTTAAATATATTCAATGACCCAGCCTCCACAACTCTCTAGGGCAGAGAATTCCACAGATTTACAACCCTCAGAGAGAAGAAATTTCTCCTCATCTCAGTTTTAAATGGGCGGCCCCTTATTCTGAGACTATGTCCCCTAGTTTTAGTTTCCCCTATGAATGGAAATATCCTCTCTGCATCCACCTTGTCGAGCCCCCTCATTATCTTATATGTTTCAATAAGATCACCTCTCATTCTTCTGAACTCCAATGAGTATAGACCCAAACTACTCACCCTATCCTCGTAAGTCAACCCCCTCATCGCCGGAATCAACCTAGTGAACCCTCTCTGAACAGTCTCCAATGTAAGTATATCCTTCCTTAAATACGGAGACCAAAACTGTACGCAGTACTCCAGGTGTGGCCTCACCAATACCCTGTACAGTTGTAGCAGGACTTCTCTGCTTTTATACTCAAAGAAGAGGGGAGGGTGAGGGGTGAAAGAAAAAAATAAAGACTTGCATTTATATAGCACCTTTCACAACCACCAGACTTCTTAAAGTGCTTTTGAGCCAATGAATTCCTTTGGGAATGTAGTCACTGCTGTATTATTGGAAAGGGGATGAGGAGAGGGGGTGGACGAGGGGAGGAGAGGGTGAAGGGAGGGGAGGGTGAGAAGAAGGGAGGTGAGGGGAGGGGAGGGGTGGAAGGTGAGAAGAAGGGAGGTGAGGTGAAGGGAGGGGTGGGGAGAGCAGGAGAAGTGAGGGGAGGGGAGAGCGAGGGTGAGAGGAGGGTGAAAGGAAGGGTAGTGAGGTGAAGGGAGGGGAGGGGAGTGGAGGGGGAGGGCTGTTCACTTCCCCAGCAGTGAGTGGTGCCAGTCCAAATATTTTGACAAAATCCATTAAGTGCTTACAGAATCCCTGCTGTAAACGTGAGTTATCCTCGGCTAATGGCCTCAGGTATCTTTCCCTGACTCATCCTCTGCTGGCAGTATTTCTGACGTGCTGTGTCACCTCAGCAGGGCAGTTAATTCAGAGACTAGGGTCCTGAACTTAAGGAAAGGTAACTTTGATGGTATGAGACGTGAATTGGCTAGAATAGACTGGCAAATAATACTTAAAGGGTTGACGGTGGATAGGCAATGGCAAACATTTAAAGATCACATGGATGAACTTCAACAATTGTACATCCCTGTCTGGAGTAAAAATAAAACAGGGAAGGTGGCTAACAAGGGAAATTAGGGACAGTGTTAACTCCAAGGAAGAGACATATAAATTGGCCAGAAAAGGCAGCAAGCCTGAGGATTGGGAGAAATTTAGAATTCAGCAGAGGAGGACAAAGGGTTTAATTAGGAGGGGGAAAATAGAGCATGAGAGGAAGCTTGCTAAAAACATAAAAACTGACTGCAAAAGCTTCTATAGATATGTGAAGAGAAAAAGATTAGTGAAGACAAGCGTAGGTCCCTTGCAGACAGTATCAGGTAAATTTATAATGGGGAACAAAGAAATGGCAGACCAATTGAACAAATCTTCTGGAATTTTTTGAGGAAGTAACTAGTAGAGTGGACAAGGGAGAACCAGTGGATGTGGTGTATTTGGACTTTCAAAAGGTTTTTGACAAGGTCCCACACAAGATATTGGTGTGCAAAATTAGAGCACATGGTATTGGGTGTAATGTATTGACATGGATAGAGCACTGATTGGCAGACAGAAAGCAGAAAGTCAGGATAAATGGGTCCTTTTCAGAATGGCAGGCAGTGACTAGTGGGATGCCGCAAGGCTCAGTGCTGGGACCCCAGCTATTTACAATATACATCAATGATTTAGATGAAGGAATTGAGTGTAACATCTCCAAGTTTGCAGATGACACTAAGCTGGGAGGCAGTGTGAGCTGTGAGGAGGATGCTAAGAGGCTGCAGGGTGACTTGGACAGGTTAGGTGAGTGGGCAAATGCATGGCAGATGCAATATAATGTGGATAAATGTGACGTTATCCACTTTGGTGGCAAAAACATGAAGGCAGAATATTATCTGAATGGCGGCAGATTAGGAAAAGGGGAGGTGCAACGAGACCTGGGTGTCATGGTACATCAGTCATTGAAAGTTAGCATGCAGGTACAGCAGGCGGTGAAGAAGGCAAATGGTATGTTGGCCTTCATAGCTAGGGGATTTGAGTATAGGAGCAGGAAGGTCTTACTGCAGTTGTACAGTGCCTTGGTGAGGCCTCACCTGGAATATTGTGTTCAGTTTTGGTCTCCTAATCTGAGGAAGGACGTTCTTGCTATTGAGGGAGTGCCGCGAAGGTTCACCAGACTGATTCACGGGATGGCAGGACTGACATATGAGGAGAGACTGGATCGACTGGGCCTGTATTTACTGGAGTTTAGAAGAATGAGAGGGGATCTCATAGAAACATATAAAATTCTGATGGGACTGGACAGGTTAGATGCAGGAAGAATGTTCCCAATGTTGGGGAAGTCCAGAACCAGGGGTCACAGTTTAAGGATAAGGGGTAAGCCATTTAGGACCGAGATGAGGAGAAACTTCTTCACTCAGAGAGTTGTTAACCTGTGGTATTCTCTACCGCAGAGAGTTGTTGATGCCAGTTTGTTAGATATATTCAAGAGGGCGTTAGATATGGTCCTTACAGCTAAAGGGATCAAGGGGTTTGGAGAGAAAGCAGGAAAGGGGTACTGAGGTGAATGATCAGCCATGATCTTATTGAATGATGGTACAGGCCCGAAGGGCCGAATGGCCTACTCCTGCACCTATTTTCTATGTTTCTATGTTACCCAAATCCCAAGTCCCATGACCGTACAGCCGCACCTCATTCAGATAAAGATGTCGGCCGTATCTTAGTTAGTATTACTCCCATACTTGCAACGAGTGATCAGGGCGAAGGAGTGATGAGTGATTGTGGCTGAGATTTGGTGGGTGATCATACGGAGGTTCGGCGAATGTTTGGTGCGGAGGTGTGGCGGGAGATCGTGGCAGAGGTGCGGCGAGTGTTTTTGTGGTGGAGAAGTGGCGAGGGATCGTGGCGGAGGAGAGGCAAATGAGAGTAGGGGCCCAGAAGAGGCGAGGGCCCAGGGGCAGCACGGACCTGCCCACACTGTGATATATGTGCGCACGAGGTCCATGCAGCAGAGCCGGTCTCCAGTCGTCCTGGTGAATCCTTGCCACTGGATAAAGACCTAGCTCTGTCAAGCCCGTGTGGTGGCTAATGTGCAACGGTCACCACATGTTAAAAAAATCCACACACAGGCATCTTCCACCCCCTCAATTGGAGTTCAGGACTGGAACATCGGGTCCTTCATTGAAACATCTGTGAACTCTTATGGAAGCAAGTCATCCTCGTTCGAGGGACCGCCTATGATGATGATGGTATTACTTCCTCCTCTGAGTAAGAAGGGCGTGAGATCAAGCCCCACTCCAGAGACTAGAACACATAATCAAGGTTGTCACTCCTGTGCAATAAAAGACCTGCATTTACATAGCATCTTTCACCACCTCTATACATCCCAAGATGCTTTACAGCCATTGAAGTGCTTTTGAGGTGTAGCCACTGTTGTAATGTAGGTCTTGAGGGAGTGCTGCACTGTCGGAGGTGACGTCTTTCGGATTGAGACGTTACACCGAGGCCCCGTCTGCCTTCTTGGTAAAAGATCCCACAGCAGAATTTTACAGGGGTATTCTTCCCCTGTGTTCTTGCCTATATTCATCCCTCGACCAACACCACCAAAAACAAATGATCATATCATTTATCTCACCGCTGTTTGTCGTTGCTTGTTGTGCAAGAATTGGCAACTGCCATTCCCAACGTTACAACAGTGACAACTGGCGGTGAAGGGCTTTGGGAAGTCCTAAATATGTTTGATCCCTCTTATTGCAACAGTTCGGCTAGTCATTCCTTTCCCCCTCTCCCCCACCTCTCTTTCAGAGAACTCCCTCTTGTCGCTATGTCATCATCATCATAGGCGGTCCCTGGAACGAGGATGACTTGCTTCCACATGAGTCCACAGATGTTTCAATGAAGGACCCGATGTTCCAGTCCTGAACTCCAATCGAGGGGGTGGAAGATGCCTGTGCATGGATTTTTTTAACATGTGGTGACCATTGCACACCAGCCACCACACGGGTTCGACAGAGCTGGGCCTTTATCCAGTGGCAAGGGTTAACCAAGACGACTGGAGACCAGCTCTGCTGCACGGACCTAGTGCGCACACATATCGCACTGTGGGCTGGCCCGTGCTGACCCTGGGCCCCTAGCCCTGAACTCACGCCTCCCCTGGGCCCCGAGCCCCTCCAAATCAGGAGTGTCATCTTTTTCAGATGAGAAAGAAAGTGAGTGAGTTTGTTTTTACTGGCTCTGATGATTTTGAAGAAGGCACAGGTCGCCATGTTTGGCCACGCTGTAAGCAGGTTATCAAAACATGATGACTTCACTCGAACTGGGGAGCTGGGGAACTATTCAGGGATGGGCTTGTGATTTCACCACGCATAGCAACCCAGAGGAACTCTGTGACTGGCTGTGACTGGGGGAAGGGCCTGTAGGATGAGGTAAAGCGATTTTTTTGAAGGGTCACGGGGTTTTAGTGACTAGGTTTTGGTTTTTAAGCAGGATATGCCTGGTTTTAGTCACCTCACCGCCACACCTCACACACAAGATCTGGAATGCACTGCTTGGGCAGTTTTATGAAAGGGAAATCATGTTTGACAAATCTGTTAGAGATTTTTGAGGTTGCAAACAGCAGGGTAGATAAAGAGAACCAATGGATGTGGTGTATTTGGATTTTCAGAAGGCATTCGATAATGTGCCACACAAGAAGTTATAACACAAAATTAGGGCTCATGGGATTAGGGGTAATATACTAGCATGGACTGAGGATTGGTTAATGGACAGAAAATAGAGAGTAGGAATACTCGGGTCATGTTCGGGTTGACAGGCTGTAACTGGTGGGATACCGCAAGGATCGGTGCTTGGGCCCCAGTTATTCACAATCTATAGCAATGATTTGGGTGAGGGGCCCGAGTGTAATGTTTGTTGATGATACAAAGCTAAGTGGGAAAGTAAGTTGTGAGGAGGCCACAAAGAGGCTGAAAATGGATATAGACAGGCTAAGTGGATGGGCAAGAACATGGCAGGTGCAATATAATGTGGAGAAATATGAAGTTATCTACTTTGGTAGGAAAAATAGAAAAGCAGAGTATTTTTTAAACGGTGAGAGATTGGGAAATGTTGGTGTTCAGAGGGACCTGGGTGTCCTTGTACACAAATCACCG
Source organism: Pristiophorus japonicus (assembly GCF_044704955.1). Taxonomy (NCBI): domain Eukaryota; kingdom Metazoa; phylum Chordata; class Chondrichthyes; family Pristiophoridae; genus Pristiophorus; species Pristiophorus japonicus. The sequence goes on along the minus strand of NC_091983.1, from coordinate 221,298,816 downwards.
AAAGTGAACATGCAGGTACAGCAAGCAATTAGAAAAGTTAATGGTATATTGGCCTTTATTACAAAAGAGATTGAAGTATAACTGCAATTGTACAGGGCCTTGGTGAGACTGCACCTGGAGTATTGGGTACAGTTTGGGGAACAAAATTCTACCTGGACTTTTTTTGGCGCAGTTGTCGAGGTACGTCAGATTTTTTTACTTGTCGACAGCGGCAAAAAAAGAAGTTCCAAGTTTCGCTATAATAAACTTTGACTTTGGCACGGTGCAGATTGTCCTTAAGCTCTGTGGGTGGAGCTTAAGGTCTGCGCTGAAAACTGAGGTTGCCAGGGTAACGAGGGATGCACTGAAGGGCTGAGGCTAGAAAGTGAAACATACAAGATGCCGCAAGGCATATGCAATTGTAACGCCCTGGTAACGCTGCCATCCCGGCCCGCATGCCCCCCGTCCCAGTACCACTTCTATCCCAGGCCGAAAGGCCCCCACACCAACGCTCCTATCCCGGGCCGAAAGATCCCCTTCCAACACGGCTCCTATTTCTGTATGCTCTCGGCGACGAGACTCGAGGTGCTCAGAGCCCTCCCGGATGCAGTTCCTCCACTTAGGGCGGTCTTTGGCCAGGGACTCCCAGGTGTCGGTGGGGATGTTACATTTTATCAAGGAGACTTTGAGGGTGTCCTTGAAACGTTTCCTCTGCCCACCTGGGGCTCGCTTGCCGTGTTGGAGTTCCGAGTAGAGCGCTTGCTTTGCGAGTCTTGAGTCGGGCATGCGGACAATGTGGCCTGCCCAACGGAGCAGGTCAAATGTGGTCAGTGCTTCGATTCTGGGGATGTTGGCTTGGTCAAGGACACCGATGTTGGTGCATCTGTCCTCCCAGGGGATTTGCAGGATCTTGTACCAGCAGTAACGCTGTTAACTGCCCATAATCGTGCAGTACCTCAGGGTCTGGCCTCAGTCCTTCCATACCTCACCCGATTGATTAATCTACGTGTGTGAGTCCAGCCAATGAGTGTCGGCTGACTATTCTACCATGATGTATGGTGTGGTGTGGGGGATTGGGGTGCGATGGTATCAGAGCTGAGCCTGATCTGATCTTCACCTGATGTCCATGTATCAGAAGACGTTGTGATTGGGCCAGGTATCTGGCTGATATTTTCCTTCAGAGCGGAGGTACACTGCACCCAAGTGCAGCACACCTGTCACCCCCCTGACTGACCAGGAATTGAACCTGGGCCATGCAGCTCTGTAGGGATCAGCCAAATGACGTCGTTACCAAATGAGTCACTGAGGAAGGTTGTTATAAACAATGACCCATTTCCCCTCCCCAGTTCTGTTTTGAATTCGATACACAACAACAGTGTCCCTTTAAGCACTACTGAAGATCATGAGGTCGTGGCTGAGTGCTGAGGAAGACACTCGTAGCAAGAATATCTCATTCACTGATCATTTTTTAAAAGTCCAGGCTAAATAAAACTCAGCTGTTCAACAGGCCTCACATTGTGCAGGGTTCAAGGGTCACAGAGTGGCAGGACATGCGGTCAGTGTAGTCTGGCTACAATGGAGGAGGGGTTGAGATGTGAAGAGAGAGAGAGACAGACTGACAGAGCAGGAACGAGGTACGTAGACAGAGCGAGCGATGGGGGGGGGTGGGTATCAGAGTCGAGCCCAATCCCTTCCTCACCCACGCCCACACATCCCAGTCGCGGGGTCCCTGGAACAGCGATTAGATGGCTGATCCAGGGAATGGGAAGATGTTCCTGGAGGTGACTGATATCGCGGAAGGTGGGCAGGTGGGTGATGTACTTTGTTGATCACGTTCAGGACTCGAAGAGGAATTTTCCAGAATTCTTTTTCCCTAAACTGGCCATGTTTTTAAAATTGTTATATTTTTTGCCTCTATCGGGTGTGGTAGTGTAGTGGTGATGTTAGAGGTAATGCAGAGACTTGGGCTAAAGATCCAATGGTCTCGGGGAGAAATTCACTATCGCCCCATTTGGGGCTATAATTTTGAAAGTTCGCGACAGGCATTAATGATTTCAAAGTTTAAAATAAATTGCTGTTTGGGTTACACTACCTTTTTGGAGCGCTAACTGCAGCAGGCGAGACAGAGACATCATCAGTACTGTTTAGTGGGTCGTGCAGCGTTGCCGCGTTTAAAGTCCCCTCCCTCCCTTAAAGGCAAGGCCCATCGCGGCAGACCCTGCAATATAAAGGGATCCACCTGGGCCACCAAGACAGCGTCGAACCTGCGCAATCTGCCCGGTAACAAGCAAAGTACGTTTTTTTTTTAACTTACCTCAACCACCTCTCCTTTAATCATCGCCCCCGGGAGCAGCCGAGCGCCCGATACACGCCTCCTGCAGCTGTCGGTGTTTTCACCCGGCACTGCTGCTGGGGGGTGGAAGTCAATTTTGGGTCTGGGGCACACGGCATTGACGTCACGATCTCCAGGCGCAGGAGCACGGGGCGCAAGGCTGTAGCGCCACCAGCAAATTCCCGCCCAATACTGGGGGGGGGGGGGAGTCGATGTCAGTGCAGCGCCCGGTCGCAAAGGCATTTGTGCCCCATTACCGTCCCCCGGGGAAGCTAACAGGAGGCACAACAGCACCCAACTGCTCCCCTTACGCATTCAAATCCCAACTTGTGAAGCTGAATTGTACGTGCCAGCCATGGCTCAGTGGATAGCATTCTCGCCTCTGAGTCAGAAGTTTGTGGGTTCAAGCCCCACTCCAGAGATTTTAGCACCAATATCCAGGCTGACACTCCAGTGCAGTGCTGAGGGAGTGCTGTACTGTCGGAGGTGCTGTCTTTTGGATGAAACGTTCAACTGAGGCCCCGCCTGCCCTCTCAAATGGACGTAAAAGATCCCACGGCACTATTTCTAAGAAGAGCAGGGGAATTGTCCCCGGTTTCCCAGCCAATATTTATCCCTTAATCAACATCACACACAGATTATCTGGTCATTATCACATTGCTGTATTATGCTCATAGGATCATAGAATGGTTACAGCACAGAAGGAGGCCAGTTGGCCCATCGATCCCGTGCCGGCTCTTTGCAGGAGCAGTTCAGCTAGTCCCTCTCCCCCATCCTTTCCCCCATAGCCCTGCAAAATTTTTTCCTTCAGGTACTTATCCAATTTCCCCTTGAAAGCCACGATTGAATCTGCCTCCACCACCCTTTCACACAGTGCATTCCAGATCCTAACCACTCGCCGCGTAAAAATGTTATTCCTCATGTCGCCTTTGGTTCTTCTGCTGATCAACTCAAATCTGTGTCCCCTAGTTCTCGACCCTTCCGCCAATGGGAACAGTTGCTCTCTATCTACTCTGTCTAGATCCCTCACGATTTTGAACACCGCTATCAAATCTCTTCTCAACCTTCTCTGCTCTAAGGAGAACAACCCCAGCTTCTCCAGTCTATCCACGTAATAGAAGTCCCTCATCCCTGGACCCATTCATAAATCTTTCCTGCACCCTCTCTCAGGCCTTCACATCCTTCCTAAAGTGTGGTGCCCAGAATTGGACACAATACTCCAATCACTGTCGTAATGTAGAAAACACAGCAGCCAATTTGTGCACAACAAACTCTCACAAACAGCAATGAGATAATGACCAAGTAATGTGTTTGAGGGATAAATATTGACCAGGACACCAGGTAGAACTCCCTTGCTCTTCTTTGAAATAGTGCCATGGGATCTTTTACGTCCATCTGAGAGGGCAGACGGGGCCTCGGTTCAATGTCTCATCCGAAAGAGGGCACCTCCGACAGTATAGCACTCCCTCAGTACTGCACTGGAATGGAGTGTCGGCCTGGATTGTGTGCCCAGGTATCTGGGGTGGGACTCTGAACCCACGACCTTCTGACTGAGAGGCGACAGTGCTGCCCACTGATACACGGCTGACACCTCAGCCTCAGCACCATTCTGTGCGGCGCAGGTAACTTGTGAGCCTTCAAGGGGGAATCCTCCTGGTACTGGCTCCAGCCAAAAATTTTATTTTGGCGGGTGGGGAACTGACTCAGAAAGAATCAGGTTGGTGGACAGTACGCGCTCACAGCTGAGTCCCTGCACTGAATCTACAACCTCTAACTGTACTGTGCAACGTTGTTCAGACGCACCAACGTTAGCGTTCTCGCTCAGGCCAACATCCCCGGCATCGAAGCACTGACCACACTCGACCAGCTCCGTTGGGCGGGCCACATTGTTCGCATGCCTGACACAAGTCTCCCAAAGTAAGCGCTCTACTCGGAACTCCTACACAGCAAGCGAGCCCCAGGTGGGCAGAGGAAACATTACAAGGACACCCTCAAAGCCTCCTTGATAAAGTGCAACATCCCCACTGACACCTGGGAGTCCCTGGCCAAAGACCGCCCTAAGGGGAGGAAGAGCATCCAGGAAGGCGCTGAGCACCTCGAGTCTTGTCGCCGAGAGCATGCAGAAAGCAAGTGCAGGCAGCAGAAGGAGCGTGCGGCAAACCAGACTCCCCACCCACCCTTTCCTTCAACTACTGTCTGTCCCACGTATGACAGAGACTGTAATTCCCATATTGGACTGTTCAGTCACCTGAGCACTCACTTTTAGAGTGGAAGCAAGTCTTCCTCAATTTCGAGGGACTGCCGATGATGACAACACTGGGCATGGCTTTAAGATGAGACCAAAAATAGAACATTTCAATCCTTGATTTAATAGGTTTTTAATAGCCAGGGAGGTTTGTGCTGAGAATGACAGCTAGCTGTGTGTCTGCGATGTGTCTGTGTGAAGTTCCCTATGTTCCAGACAGCCAGCTCACGTGTCTGGCTATGAACGTAATCAACACCCCCGCCAGCTCCTTCCCTGGGTCTCTCTGACCCAGATTCATTCTCTGAAAAAGCACCGCAGAGATTGCCAATCCAGATCAATAACAGGGAGCGGCGGGAATAAGAACATAGAACATAAGAAATAGGAGCAGGAGTAGGCCATAAGGCCCCTCGAGCCTGCTCCGCCATTGAATATGATCATGGCTGATCTGATCATGGACTCAGCTCCACTTCCCCGCCCGCTCCCCATAACCGTTTACTCTCTTATCGCTCAAAAATCTGTCTACCTCCACTTTAAATATCTTTAATGACCCAGCCTCCACAGCTCTCTGGGGCAGAGAATTCCACAGATTTACAACCCACAGAAGAAATTCCTCCTCATCTCTGTTTTAAATGGGCTGTCCCTTATTCTAAGATCGTGCCCTCTAGTTCTAGTCTCCCCTATCAGTGGAAATATCCTCTCTGCATCGACCTTGTCAAGCCCCTTCTTAATCTTGTACGTTTCGATAAGATCACCTCTCATTCTTCTGAATTCCAATGAGCAGAGGCTCAACCTACTCAACCTTTGCTCATAAGTCAACCCCCTCATCCCCGGAATCAACCTAGTGAACCTTCTCTGAACTGCCTCCACAGCAAGTATATCCTTTCGTAAATATGGAAACCAAAACTGTACGCAGTATTCCAGGTGTGGCCTTACCAATACCCTGACCGCAGGGTCAGGCAGCACCTGTGGGGGGAGCCGTCAGGTTAATCGGTGGGGTGAACCCTTTGTCAGAACTGAGAAATAAGAGGCTGTCAGGCGTAGTAATAGTCAGAAAAAGGAGGGGTGCAGTAGATATATAGAAACCACGAGAGGAGTCACGAGTGGAGGTAGCAGATCATCCCGTCAAGCAATGGACAGGAGCATTACTGTTTGAAAGAAACAAAGATTATTTAAAATGTTCATCCTCGTGTTCAAACCCCTCCACGTCCTCGCCTCCCCCGACCTTAGTAACCTCCTCCCGCCCTGCAACCTTCCGAGATCTCTGCGTTCCTCCAACTCTGGCCTCGCCCATGCCCCACTCCCTTCACCCCACCATTGGCGGCCGTGCCTTCAGCCGCCTAGACCCTAAGCTCTGGAATTCCCTCTTTAAACCTCTCCACCGTGCTCTCCTCCTTTAAAACGCTCCTTAAAACCTACCCCTTTGACCAAACTTTTGGCCCCCTCCTAACATCTCCTATTTTGGCTCGGTGTCAATTCTTTGTCTGATTAGGTTTCTGTGAAGGGCCGTGATACGTTAAAGGCGGTGTATAAATACAAGTTGTACACAGGTAATGAAGTGGGAGGCCTGGGGAAATGGGAGAGATAGAAACCGGGGTGAGGGGGTGGGAGGGGAGGGGTGGGAAGCGCGGCCGGGGAGGGTCAGGTGTGAAATTAAAAGAGATTGGAAAACAAGAACAGAAAATGCTGGCAACACTGTGGAGAGAGAAACAGAGTTAAGGTTCCAGCTCGATGACCTTTCACGAGATCTGAAATGTTAATTCTGTTTCTCTCTGGTTCCAGCATTTTGTACTTTTATTTCAGATTGCCACAGGACTTTGCTTTTGGAAGTGAGGATTGTAGTTAAAGGGCTAGAAATTGCACGCCGCCCTGTTTGGGGCGATCGCTTTCGAAGGAGGGCAAAATTATCGCCGGGCGAAAAGGATTTGCTTCTCCCGGGAATTTCCGCTTTAGCGCTCCAAAAGGGAAGTTGAGCTCTAAGTCAAGGACTATCACTTCCCTTCGGGCGCTGAAGACAGTGAGAGGGGGTGAGTGGCACAGCATTGAACAATGTTCCGTGCATCGCTTCCTTCCCCCCGCTCTTACAGGGAAAGCTCAATGATGGGTTCAATCGATCTTCATGCTGTCCCTGTGGGGCCACGGGACCTACACCACGTGCATAACAGCCCCAAGCACTCCGAGAGAGTGCAGGGCTGAGGAATCGCACAGAAGTCAGCGGTCTAAAGCAACCAGAAGGCACCAGACCGGGGAGAGCAATAAACCTGACCACCACTGCTCGCCATTAAATATCGCTCCCCAAGCAGCCGGCCGAGGTGACAACGCCTCCTGCAGCTGCCATTGTTGACGCCCGGCGATGCTGCAGGGGGCGGGACCGAATATCACATCCGGGTGCTAATGCCGGATGACGTCGCGATCTATGGGGCGCAAGAGAGCGAGGCGGTAAGTGTTAGCGCCAGCGCAAAACTGTCAGGGAAAATTGCGGGCGTTGGTGAATTCGCCGCGCCCGTCAAGAACCCCTTAGCATCCCGTTACCGCCCCCCGCAGGCGCTAATGGGAGGCGCAAATCAGCCCAATTTCTCCCCCAAAGTCTGAAGATACTGAAATTAATGTTCAGACCAGAGGCTCACAGTGTGCCCAGGATAGAGGCGAAAAACGCATCCTGTTTCCTGTGTTGTGCTTTGTGTCCTTCTAGATGTGACTATGTTGATTCCAACCCATGTCTGACTGCCAATACTGCAGCCCACTGCTCGTTTCCATGCGATCCTCTGCGAGCGGATTATACATGAACTCACTTTGGTGACAGCAGTCAAGGAATGTCAGTGCCAATTGGCGTCAGGAGTTAAAACTATTCCGCTTGGAAAAGTGCAAACAAATAAGCAAGGCTGGCCTCGATTCGTGGGCCATTAACCTATTGATGTTATAAAGGTTATACCTATCAGGGAAGATTAAATGAGCTGGGCGGGGGCCCCTTTGTCTGTAGAAAAGAAAAAGCTGAGGGGTGAACTGATAGAGGTCTTTAAGAATCGTAAAGGGTTTGGTAGGGTAGATGTAGAGAAGGTATTTCCATTTGTGGGGGAATCCAAAACTAGGGGCCACAAATATAAATTAGTTACCAATAAATCCAATGAGGAGTTCTGGAGAAAACCCAGAGAGTGGTTAGAATGTGGAACTCGCTGCCAGAAGGAGTAGTGGAGGCAGATAGCATCGATGCATTTAAGGGGAAGCTAGATAAACACATGAGGGGGAAAGGTACAGAAGGATGTGTTGATGGGGTGAGATGAAGTCGGGTGAGAGGAGGCTGGTGTGGAGCATAAACACTGGTATCGACCGGTTGGGCCTAATGGCCTGATTCTGTGCTGCACATTCTTTGCAATTCCCAATGGAATTACAGCAGGGAATTGGCAGAAGGCTGGTCAATGGAGCCAGGTGAACTGTGGATCCCTTAGGCCCCACAGGCAGTGCAGTGCCCCTCACTCACTATACTGGGACTACTCCCCAGGCCCCACACAGTGCAGTGCCCCTCACTCACTATACCGGGGCTGCTCCCCAGGCCCCACACAGTGCAAGGCCTCTCTCCCACTATACCCGGGGCTACTCCCCAGGCCCCACACAGTGCAAGGCCTCTCTCCCACTATACCCGGGGCTGCTCCCCAGGCCCCACACAGTGCAAGGCCTCTCTTCCACTATACCCGGGGCTGCTCCCCAGGCCCCACACAGTGCAAGGCCTCTCTCCCACTATACCCGGGGCTACTCCCCAGGCCCCACACAGTGCAAGGCCTCTCTCCCACTATACCGGGGCTACTCCCCAGGCCCCACACAGTGCAACACCAGTCTCCCACTATACCCGGGGCTGCTCCCCAGGCCCCACACAGTGCAAGACCTCTCTCCCACTAAATCCGAGGCTGCTCCCCAGGGCCCCACAAAGTGCAACGTCCCTCTCCCACTATACCCTGGGCTGCTTCCCAGGCCCCACACAGTGCAAGGCCTCTCTCCCACTATACCCAGGGCTGCTCTCAAAGCCCCACACAGTGCAAGGCCTTTCTCCCACTATACCCGGGGCTGCTCTCCAAGAAAGGAAGGGAGGCGAGAGGAAGGGAGGAGGGATGGAGACTGGAGGTAAGGAGGGGAGGAGATGGGAGGGGAGTGAAGAAGCGGAGGAGAGGGGAGGGGAGGGAAGGAGGGATGGAGAGGGGAGGTAAGGCGGGGAGGAGAGGGGTGGGAGGAGAGGGTGGAGGGAAGCAGGGGAGGGGAGGGGAGAAGAGGATAGGGGAGGAGAGGGGTGGGGGGGATAAGGCGTGGAGGGGAGGGAAGTAGGGAAGGAGGGGAGGTTAGAACATAAGAAATAGGAGCAGGAGTAGGCCATTTGGCCCCTCGAGCCTGCTCCACCATTTAATACGATCATGGTTGATCTGATCATGGACTCAGCTCCACTTCCCTGCCCGCTCCCCATAACCCTTCACACTCTAAGGTGGGGAGGGGAGGGGAAGGTAAGAAGGGTGAACGGAAACTGGGGGAAAGAACAAAACATTTATGGGACAGAAAGCAGCCCCCCCTTTCCCCGAGCAAAGGGCTGCTGGGAGTAAATGTTGGCCTCAAACACAGTCTGTTGAAGGAGCCTTGCAGCAATATCTGCAAAGGCCATCTGACAGTTGCCACTGGCTTCCTGGTTGTTTGCTACAATAACAAGGCAGATAAAAGGTCCTTCCTCCATCTGATTAATGCTCTCTACAAGCTCCCCCGATGTCAAGATGTTTTCTAGCTCTGAAGGGAAACCGAGCTATCTGGGTCAGGAGGCTGCGTGATCAAGCTCCACTGAATTCTCACCTTTTCTTTCCTGTCTAAACCACAGTATTAAAAAGTTGCCTTTTCAAAAAATATATATTATCGTCAGCTGTAATCTCTTCACGACACAGCTCACATTGAGTGACTTCACCTCATCCCCCCCCCCCCTCCTCCCCCGCCCCTCTTCCTCCACTCTCACCAACAACATTGTGTTTGTAGATCACGGTTTGTTTTTTGCGTTTTTCAAATCGTCGTGAAGAAACAGAATGGGTGCGGGCCAATAATTTTCTTATCTGTTTGGGCCCCAGATCTCAGCCCCGACCCAGCCCTGGGCCCTCAGCCCCAGGCCCTCAGCCCTGGGCCCTCAGCTCGGACTCTCAGCCCTCAGCCCCGGACCCTCAGCCCTGGGCCCTCAGCCCCAGGCCCTCAGCCCTAGGCCCTCAGCTCGGACTCTCAGCCCTTAGCCCCGGACCTTCAGCCCCAGACCCTCAGCCTCGGACCCTCAGCCCCAGACCCTCAGCCTCGGACCCTCAGCCCCAGGCCCTCAGCTCCATTCCCCCAGCCCTGGGCCCTCAGCCCCAGGCCCTCAGCCTCGGACCCTCAGCCCCAGGCCCTCAGCTCCAGGCCCCCAGCCCTGGGCCCTCAGCCCCAGGCCCTCAGCCTCGGACCCTCAGCCCCAGGCCCTCAGCTCCAGGCCCCCAGCCCTGGGTCCTCAGCCCCAGGCCCTCAGCCTCGGACCCTCAGCCCTGCGCCCTCAGCTCGGACTCTCAGCCCTCAGCCCCGGGCCCTCAGCCTCGGACCCTCAGCCTCGGACCCTCAGCCCCGGGCCCTCAGCCCTCAGCCCCAGGCCCTCAGTACAAAGGTCGGGAGGAAACAGCGCACAGGTAGGGGCAGGGCATGGCCTACTGGAGGAAAATAGAGAAAACAACAGCCTCACAGCCCTGGGCCTAATAGGTTTTCAACAATGAGAGAGATAGAGATAGATAGAGAGAGAGAGACAGAGCTTTACAGCCAATCGAGTACTTTTGGAGTATAGTCACTGTTGTAATGGAGGAAGTGCGGCAGCCAATTTGCGCACAGCAAGCACCCACAAACAGCATTGAGATAATGACCAGATAATCTGTTTTTGTTATGTTGATTGAGGGATAAATATTGGCCAGGACACCAGAGATAATTCCCCTGCTCTTCTTCAAAATTGTGCCATGGGATCTTTTTACGTCCACTTTAGAGGGCAAACGGAGCCTCGGTTTGACATCTGATCCAAAAACCGGCACCTCCGACAGTGCAGCGCTCCTTCAGCACTGCACTGGAGTGTCAGCCTAGATTTTTTTTGTGCTCAGTTCCCTGGGATTTGAACTCACAGCGTTCTGACTCAGAGGTAAGTGTGCTGCCCACTGAGAGTGAAAGAGAGAATGAGAGAGAGAGAAAGCTCAGGTTCCTTTTTTGGGCCTGTGTGACAGGCTGTGTGAGGGGTAGTTTGAATTTAAAAGCTGGTTTCCTTTTATGGTCTACAATACCTATCATAGCATGGGCCACTGCACCAATGCATCAAATTTAGCGGATCTACAATGCAAGGCAGGAATGACTGAACAGGCTGGGATTCTTTTCTCTCAGAGAAGGCTGAGAAGTGACCTGATAGAGGTCTAAAATTATGACGGGTTTCGACAGGGTAGACGTGGAGAAGATGTTTCCACTTGCAGGGGAGAGCAGAACTAAAAGACATAAATCATGACTAATAAATCCAATAGGGAATTCAGAAAAACTTCCTAACCCAGAGAGTGTTGAGAAAGTGGAACTCACTGCCACAGGGAGTGATTGAGGCGAATAGAATCAATGCATTTAAGAGGAAGCGAGATAAACACATGAGGGAGAAAGGAATAGAAGGATGTGTGTCTGAGGTGAGATGAAGGGGGGGGTGGGAGGAGGCTCGTGTGGAGCATGAACACTGACACGGATCAGTTGTGTTGAACGCAGCCTGTTCCTGCGCTGTAAGCACTGTGTAACACAGTGGGGGCTGATAATCACAGCAGTGCTCACTAGTTTTTTTAACACACAACAGCCCTGTGAGGCTTTTTGCCAGTGAAATTTAAAAGAATGGGCCTTGCTGCCACATGTGGGCCCTCTCTGGTTGCACAAGCCTTGTTACTTTTCATTCGCTGACAGTCGGTCACTTGATTCACAAGGCCTCAAGACTTACTGTTTTCCATCCGCCTCTGAGCTGGAATGTGGGGGGACTGGGGGTCAGGGGAAGGGGAGGCGAGGGGGGGGGGGGGAAGAGAAGGGCCAGAGGGCCGTTTCAATGATTTACCATAGTCATGGTGACATTTAGAGTACAAAGGAGAAAGAGTGAAGTGCTTCTGATCTGTGGCCAGAACGGGAACTCCAAAATGTCAGCTTTGGGTGACAAAACTCTCAGAGAGACCAAAACATGCTTTGTGAGTGTTAGAGTACGGTAGTGTCGTGGTTACTCTGTTTAACCTCACAATTAAAGTACAGGATGTTCACGCCCCACTCCGGAGACTTGAGCACAGAATCCAGGCCTGACACTCTAGTGCAGTGCCGAGGGAGTGCTGCGCTGTTGGAGGTGCCGTCGTTCGGATGAGACATTAAACCGAGGCCCCGTCTGCTCTCTTGGGTCGGTGTAAAAGATCACATGGCACTATTTCAAAGAAAAGCATTGCGTTCTACCGATTGTAATGGGCCAATGTTTATCCTTCAACCAACGTCACTTAAAAAAACAGATAATTTGGTCATGTATCACGTTGCTGTTTGTAGGATCTCGCTGTGCCCATATTGGCTGCTGCGTTTCTTACATTACAGCAGTGACTAATTTCTAAATTCTCATTCTTATTTTCAATTTCCTCCATGGCCTCACCCCTCCGTATCTCTGTAATCTCCTCCAGCCCCACAACTACCCGAGATGTCTGCGCTCCTCTAATTCTGCCCTATTCAGCCTCCCTGATTATAATCGCTCAACCATTGGTGGCCGTGCCTTCTGTTGCCCAGGCCCCAAGCTCTGGAACTCCCTGCCTAAACTTCTCCACCTCTCTACCTCTCTTCCCTCCTTCAAGACGCTCCTTAAAACGTACCTCTTTGACCAAGGTTTTGGTCACCTGCCCTGACTTCTCCTTATGCAGCCCAGTGTCAAATTTTTTTATCTCATAACGCTCCTGTGAAGCACCTTGGGACGTTTCACTACATTAAAGGCGCTATATAAATACAACTTCTTGTTGACTACACTTCAAAAAATACTTCATTGGCTGTGAAACACTTTGGGATGTCCTGAGGGTTGTGAAAGGCGCTACAGAAATGCACTTTCGTTCGTTGTTTATGTCCTGATGTATGTAACTGTATCTGTATGTGGGTAAGTAACAATCAAAAGCTGAGCACTAAACAATTCCGACCAGCCACGTGAAGGTTTTTTGTAGCCCCACAGGACACACACCCGCTGATTTGCCGCTGAGCCTTTCGCCGAGGAAGACCACTTCTTCTGAAATGTATCTGAGCTATCGGCCGTGGTGACCAGTCAGCTCACCACATCCTCCGAGCACTGGCTAACTGATTCACTCATAGTTTCCACTCCACCCAGCCCGCGCTGCCTCTCAGGGCATGAACACATGGCACTGCCTCACCCCTGGCCACAAGACATCCAATAATGACCACTCAGATAATCAGGTGCTCTTTTTTTCTCTTGCAAGGTCATTCATCCAATTGCTGTCAGTGGGATCTTGCTATGTGCACAGTGGCTGCTGCATTTGCCGACATAACTACAGTCACTATGCTTCAAAGCAGTTCCTTGCGTGTGACGCTATTTGGGACGCTGTGAGAGATAGGATAAGGCGCTGTATACGCGAGATATCTGTGCTCCTCCAATTCTGGCCTCTTGAACATCCCCGATTTTAATCGATCCACTACTGTTGGCCACGTCTTCAGCTGCCAAGGCCCTGAGCTCTGGAATTCTCTCCCTAAACCTCTCCGCCTCTCTCTCCTCCTTTAAGACGCTCCTTAACGCCTACCTCTTTGATCAAGCTTTTGGTCACCTGCCTTAATATCTCTTTATGCAACTCAGTCAAATTTTGTTTTATAACGCTCCCGTGGAGCACCTTGGGATGTTTTGCGACGTTAAATGCGCCTTATAAATACAAGTTGCTGTTGTTTTTGTTGTTGTCTACAGGGTAGGGTAGCCTCGTGGTTCTGGCACTGGATTAGCATCTCTGAGGTTGTGAGTTCAGATCCCACCAAGGTAAGCTGGGAAGTCAGTTCAATGAATGTGGTCCATTGTGAGTTAATACAGGAAAAATAACCACGAAAGCTGCTGTTTCATTGTAAAAACCCAACTGGTTCATTAATGTCCTTCCGAGAAGAAAATCTGCCACCCCATCTGGTCTGGCCCACATGTAACTCCCGTCCCACACTATGTGGTTGACTCTGACGAGGCTAGGAACCCATCCAGTTATAAAACAATTCATATCAAAGTAGGCCCAGAAAGGCAATAAATATGCCCACATCCTGAGAATAACTAACTACTGTGTGGGTGTGTGTTACATATTCAGGGTCAGAGAGAAGCCTACCTGTATAATCAGTGAGTAGGACCAGGTCGATTTAGCATTACAATGAATCCAACAGCCTGTGCTGGTGTTTATACTCCACACGAGCCTCGCCCAGTCTAATGTTCCCTTCCCCCCCTTCCCCCATATCCCAACTCTTCCCTTATGTACGCATCAATGCTAACTGCTTCAACCACTCCATCTGGCAGCAAGTTCCACATTCTCACCACTCTCTGGCTGAAAGAAATTCTTTATTTGATCTATTAATGGCTTTCTAATATTTTTGCCTCCATGTTCTGGACTCACCCACAAGTGGAACCAGCTTCTCCACGTCCACCCTATCGAACCTCTTCACAATGTTTAAAGACCTCTTTCAGGTCTCCTATTAGTCTTTTCTTCTACACAATCTTTTCTGATTGTTGCAATCTCACAATTTTGGTAATATCCTTATCAATTTTTCCGCACTTTTTCCAGTGCTTATGGGGAATGGGCAGGGAAGTGGAGCTGAGTCCATGATCAGATCAGCCATGATCTTATTGTATGGCAGAGCAGGCTCCAGGGGCCAATGGCCTACTCCTGTTCCTATTTCTTATGTTCTTATGTTCTTAGAATGATCAGTAATGGAGATGGAATGATCAGCAACGGAGAGAGAGAAAGATTAATCGGTAATGGAGAGAAATTTAGAGAGAGAGAATGATGACAGAATGATCAGCTATGGAGAGTGAAAGAGAGAATGATCAGTAATGGAGAGAGAGAGAGAGAATGATCAGTAATGGATAGAGCGAGAATGATCAGTAATGGAGAGAGAGAATGTTCAGTAATGGAGAGAGACAGAGAATGATCAGTAATGGAGAGAGAGAGAGAGAATGATCATTAATGGAGAGAGAATGGTCAGTAATGGAGAGATCATTCTCTCTCTCTCTCTCTCTCCATTACTGATCATTCTATCTCTCTCTCTCTCTCTCCATTACTGATCATTCTCTCTCTCTCCATTACTGATCATTCTCTCTCTCTCTCTCTCTCTCCATTACTGACCATTCTCTCTCTCTCTCTCTCCATTACTGATCATTCTCTCTCTCTCCATTACGGATCATTCTCTCTCTCTCCATTACCGATCATTCTCTCTCTCTCTCATTCTCCATTACTGATCATTCTCTCTCTCTCTCTCCATTACTGAACATTCTCTCTCTCTCTCCATTACTGAACATTCTCTCTCTCTCTCCATTACTGATCATTCTCTCTCTCTCTCTCCATTACTGATCACTCACTCTCTCCATCTCTCTCCATTACTGATCATTCTCTCTCTCTCTCCATTACTGATCATTCTCTCTCTCTCTCTCTCCATTACTGACCATTCTCTCTCTCTCCATTACTGATCATTCTCTCTATCTCTCTCCATTACTGATCATTTTCTCTCTCTCTCCATTACTGATCATTCTCTCTCTCCATTACTGACCATTCTCTCTCTCCATTACTGACCATTCTCTCTCTCTCCATTACTGACCATTCTCTCTCTCTCTCTCTCCATTACTGATCATTCTCTCTCTTTCTCCTTTACTGATCATTCTCTCTCTCTCTCTCCATTACTGATCATTCTTTCTCTCTCTCCATTACTGATCATTCTCTCTCTCTCGCTCTCCATTACTGATCATTCTCTCTCTCTTTCTCTCCATTACGGATCATTCTCTCTCTCTCCATTACTGATCATTCTCTCTCTCTCTCTCTCTCCTCCTCTCCATTACTGATCATTCTCACTCTCTCTCTCTCTCTCTCTCTCCATTACTGATCATTCTCTCTCTCTCCATTAGTGATCAGTAATGGAGAGAGAGAGAGAGAATGATCAGTAATGGAGAGAGAGAATGATCAGTAATGGAGAGAGAGAGAGGGAGAGAATGATCAGTAATGGAGAGAGAGAGAGAGAGAGAGAATGATCAGTAATGGAGAGAGAGAGAGAGAGAGAGAGAATGATCAATAATGGAGAGAGAGAGAGAGAGAATGATCAGTAATGGAGAGAGAGAGAGACAGAGAGAATGATCAGTAATGGAGAGAGAGAGAATGATCAGTAATGGAGAGAGAGAGAGAGAGAGAGAGAATGATCAGTAATGGAGAGAGAGAGAGAGAGAGAGAGAATGATCAATAATGGAGAGAGAGAGAGAGAATAATCAGTAATGGAGAGAGAGAGAGACAGAGAGAATGATCAGTAATGGAGAGAGAGAGAATGATCAGTAATGGAGAGAGAGAGAGAGAGAGAATGATCAGTAATGGAGAGAGAGAGAATGATCAGTAATGGAGAGAGAGAGAATGGTCAGTATTGGAGAGAGAGAGAGAGAGAACGATCAGTAATGGAGAGAGAGAGAATGGTCAGTAATGGAGAGAGAGAGATAGTGATCAGTAATGGAGAGAGAGAGAGAGAATGATCAGTAACGGAGAGAGAGAATGATCAGTAATGGAGAGAGAGAGAGAACGATCAGTAATGGAGAGAGAGAGAATGATCAGTAATGGAGAGAGAGAGAGTGATCAGTAATGGAGAGATAGAGAGAATGATCAGTAATGGAGAGAGAGAGAATGATCAGTAATGGAGAGAGAGAGAGTGATCAGTAATGGAGAGAGAGAATGATCAGTAATGGAGAGAGAGAGAGAGAGAGAGAATGATCAGTAATGGAGAGAGAGAGAGAATGATCAGTAATGGAGAGAGAGAGAGAGAATGGTCAGTAATGAAGAGAGAGAGAGAGAGATTGAATGATCAGTAATGGAGACAGATGGAGAGAGAGAGAATGATCAGTAATGGAGAGAGAGAGAGAGAATGATCAGTAATGGAGAGAGAGAGAGAGAATGATCAGTAATGGAGAGAGAGAATGATCAGTAATGGAGAGAGAGAGAGACAGAGAGAATGATCAGTGATGGAGAGAGAGAGAATGATCAGTAATGGAGAGAGAGAGAGAGAATGATCAGTAATGGAGAGAGAGAGAGAGAGAGAATAATCAGTAATGGAGAGAGAGAGAGAATGATCAGTAATGGAGAGAGAGAGAGAGAGAATGATCAGTAATGGAGAGAGAGAGAATGATCAGTAATGGAGAGAGAGAGAGAATGATCAGTAATGGAGAGAGAGAGAATGATCAGTAATGGAGAGAGAGAGAGAGAATGATCAGTAATGGAGAGAGAGAGAATGATCACTAATGGAGAGAGAGAGAGAGAGAGAGAATGATCAGTAATGGAGAGAGAGAATGGTCAGTAATGGAGAGAGAGAGAAACAGAGAGAATGATCAGTGATGGAGAGAGAGAGAGAATGATCAGTAATGGAGAGAGAGAGAGAGAATGATCAGTAATGGAGAGAGAGAGAGAGAGAATAATCAGTAATGGAGAGAGAGAGAGAATGATCAGTAATGGAGAGAGAGAGAGAGAGAGAGAATGGTCAGTAATGGAGAGAGAGAGAATGATCAGTAATGGAGAGAGAGTGAGAATGATCAGTAATGGAGAGAGAGAATAATCAGTAATGGAGAGAGAGAGAGAATGATCAGTAATGGAGAGAGAGAGAGAGAGAGAGAATGATCAGTAATGGAGAGAGAGAATGATCAGTAATGGAGAGAGAGAGAGAATGATCAGTAATGGAGAGAGAGAGAATGATCAGTAATGGAGAGAGAGAGAGATAGAGAATGATCAGTAATGGAGAGAGAGAGAATGATCAGTAATGGAGAGAGAGAGAGAGAGATGATCAGTAATGGAGAGAGAGAGAGAATGATCAGTAATGGAGAGAGAGGGAATGGTCAGTAATGGAGAGAGAGAGAGAGAATGATCAGTAATGGAGAGAGAGAGAACGGTCAGTATTGGAGAGAGAGAGAGAGAGAGAGAACGATTAGTAATGGAGAGAGAGAGAATGGTCAGTAATGGAGAGAGAGAGAGAGAGTGATCAGTAATGGAGAGAGAGAGAGAGAATGATCAGTAACGGAGAGAGAGAATGATCAGTAATGGAGAGAGAGAGAGAACGAACAGTAATGGAGAGAGAGAGAATGGTCAGTAATGGAGAGAGAGAGAGAGAGTGATCAGTAATAGAGAGAGAGAGAGAGTGATCAGTAATGGAGAGAGAGAGAATGATCAGTAATGGAGAGAGAGAGAGAGAGAGAGAGAATGATCAGTAATGGAGAGAGAGAGAATGATCAGTAATGGAGAGAGAGAGAGAGAATGGTCAGTAATGAAGAGAGAGAGAGAGAGATTGAATGATCAGTAATGGAGACAGATAGAGAGAGAGAGAATGATCAGTAATGGAGAGAGAGAGAGAGAATGATCAGTAATGGAGAGAGAGAGAGAGAGAATGATCAGTAATGGAGAGAGTGAATGATCAGTAATGGAGAGAGAGAGAGAGACAGAGAGAATGATCAGTGATGGAGAGAGAGAGAGAATGATCAGTAATGGAGAGAGAGAGAGAATGATCAGTAATGGAGAGAGAGAGAGGGAGAGAATGATCAGTAATGGAGAGAGAGAGAGAGAGAGAGAATGATCAGTAATGGAGAGAGAGAGAGAGAGAGAGAATGATCAATAATGGAGAGAGAGAGAGAGAGAATGATCAGTAATGGAGAGAGAGAGAGAATGATCAGTAATGGAGAGAGAGAGAATGATCAGTAATGGAGAGAGAGAGAGAGAGAGAGAGAATGATCAGTAATGGAGAGAGAGAGAATGATCAGTAATGGAGAGAGAGAGAATGGTCAGTATTGGAGAGAGAGAGAAGAGAACGATCAGTAATGGAGAGAGAGAGAATGGTCAGTAATGGAGAGAGAGAGAGAGAGTGATCAGTAATGGAGAGAGAGAGAGAGAATGATCAGTAACGGAGAGAGAGAATGATCAGTAATGGAGAGAGAGAACGATCAGTAATGGAGAGAGAGAGAATGATCAGTAATGGAGAGAGAGAGAGTGATCAGTAATGGAGAGAGAGAGAGAACGATCAGTAATGGAGAGAGAGAGAATGATCAGTAATGGAGAGAGAGAGAGTGATCAGTAATGGAGAGAGAGAATGATCAGTAATGGAGAGAGAGAGAGAGAGAGAATGATCAGTAATGGAGAGAGAGAGAGAATGATCAGTAATGGAGAGAGAGAGAGAGAATGGTCAATGATGAAGAGAGAGAGAGAGAGAGAGATTGAATGATCAGTAATGGAGACAGATAGAGAGAGAGAGAATGATCAGTAATGGAGAGAGAGAGAGAGAATGATCAGTAATGGAGAGAGAGAGAGAGAATGATCAGTAATGGAGAGAGAGAATGATCAGTAATGGAGAGAGAGAGAGACAGAGAGAATGATCAGTGATGGAGAGAGAGAGAGAATGATCAGTAATGGAGAGAGAGAGAGAGAATGATCAGTAATGGTGAGAGAGAGAGAGAGAGAATGATCAGTAATGGAGAGAGAGAGAGAGAGAGAGAATGATCAGTAATGGAGAGAGAGAGAGAGAGAGAGAGAATGATCAATAATGGAGAGAGAGAGAGAATGATCAGTAATGGAGAGAGAGAGAGAATGATCAGTATTGGAGAGTGAGAGAATGATCAGTAATGGAGAGAGAGAGAGAGAATGATCAGTAATGAAGAGAGAGAGAGAGAATGATCAGTAATGGAGAGAGAGAGAGAGAGAGAATGATCAGTAATGGAGAGAGAGAGAATGATCGGTAATGGAGAGAGAGAGAATGGTCAGTAATGGAGAGAGAGAGAGAGAATGATCAGTAATGGAGAGAGAGAGAGAGAATGATCAGTAATGAAGAGAGAGAGAGAGAGAGAGAATGGTCAGTAATGGAGAGAGAGAGAATGGTCAGTAATGGAGAGAGAGAGAATGGTCAGTATTGAATGAGTCTATATTATGGCACATTTTGGAGTTAGGAGGTGGGACGATCATTGCTGAGCGAAGGAGAATGTAATAGAGAGATTGTACATATCAGGACTAACTGTTGAGTCACTGGGATTCCTGCCTGTTCATAGAATCATAGAAATTTACAGCATGGAAGGAGGCCATTTGGCCCATCGTATCCGTGCCGGATGACCAAGAGCTATCCAACCTAATCCCACTTTCCAGCTCTTGGTCCGTAGCCCTGTAGGGTAGTGCCGTAAGCACTTTAAGCACTCACTCCGAGTATTTTACAATTTCCGCAATTCAGGTGCACAGTTTGCTGACTACCTTCCACCTTTGCCCCTTGGTGCTGCCTTCATTCCAGCCCAGCCTGTCATTACTGTCAGCCCCGGGCTGCAGCGGACTCCTGTGCTGTGAGTGAGGTTCTCTGCCAGGCCACCAGTGAAGGACTGAACCGTCCCACCCTGTCCAGCCACTACTCCGGCACCAGCTGATGCTGTTTCTGGCCGAGAATAGGCTGAGTGGTCCAACCCCACTGGCACAGGCCAGTCGTCAACCCACCCCGGGCACTCGGGCATGGCAGAGATGGCACAGTGCATGGTTACGGCAAAACAACGACGAGCGAGCAAGACGGCCCATTCAGCAAGGCTTCTCTGGGTACGGTCAACCCTGTGGGATCGCCCCCTTTCCCCCATCCATTCAGTCCCTTGTTCCTACCAAACATGCCACACTTACTGCACGTTGATATTAGAGCAGAGAAAGTTAAGAGGAGATTTGATAGATGCATTCAAAATCATGAGCAGTTTTGATAAGAGTAAATAATGAGAAACTGTTTCGAGTGGAGAGAAGGGTCAGGAACCGGAGGACACAGATTTAAGGTAAATGGCAAAAGAACTAGAGAGGAGATGTGAATTGTTTTTACGCAGCGAAGGTGGGCAAATGAAACTTTTCAAGGACACCCACAAAGCCTCCTTGATAATGTGCAACATCCCCACTGACACCTGGGAGTCCCTGGCCAAAGACTGCCCTAAGTGGAGGAAGAGCATCCGGGAGGGCGCTGAGCTCCTCGAATCTCGTCGCCGCGAGCATGCAGAAAACAAGCGTAGGCAGCGGAAGGAGTGTGCGGCAAACCTGTCCCACCCATTTCCTTCAACCACTGTCTGTCCCACCTGTGACAGAGACTGTAATTCCCGTATTGGACTGTTCAGTCACCTAAGAACTCATTTTTAGAGTGGAAGCAAGTCTTCCTCGATTTCAAGGGACTGCCTATGATGATGATATTGTGATCTGGACTGCAGTGCCTGAAAGGGTGGTGGCAGTAGTTTCAATAATAACTTTTGGATGAATACTTAAAGTGGAGTTCTAATTGGACAGCTCTACAAAGGCAAGATGGGCCGAATGGCCTTCTTCTGTGCTGTTTCCTTCTATGACATCTCTGAGATTACTCAGTATCCCGAAGAATTGGCCCTGAAAGTGCGGCCTCTCCAGGTGCGTATGATGTGCACGCGCCCGAAGAGGCCCCGCAAGCTTCGGGCTGAGGTGCGCAAAGCGCATGTGCCGAAATCCGGCACTTACGAACTGTCAACATTTCTCTTGGCAGTTCCAATGCATCCTCGGGATAAGGGCCTTCGCGGGTGGAGATTTGGGCTATTTGCCCAACTCCTGCCCAGCGAATGTCCTTCAAACACTTACGCCTGGTGAAAGCAGGCCAGCGTCAGAGTTTTAAAAGAGAGAGAAATAAACTGTTAGCAATAATTTTTATATTAAAAATCTTGTCCATTAAGGTAAGTTTATTTTTTGCCCCGATTAAAACATGTTAAAAAAATTTCACCAACATTTTTTTGTCTAAACATTGATTTTCAATTAATTTTAAATATGTGAAGTGTTTTTCTTATTTATTTAAAGTATTTACGTGTTTTTGGGAGTATCCCCATTCACAGTAATGCTGATATCCGTACAAATGGAACTCACCATAATTGTGAATGGGAATACACCATTTTCATTGGTTGGTCTGTCCCATGTGATCCCAGGATGCACATACGCTCCTGGAATACGTGGGCCCCCACGCTGGGCTGCGCATGGAGGCCTCGGAGCGCAAGTGTTCGTTCCTCCGGGACCACCAAGCACATTCCTAAATATTCTTGTGGTCGGAGTCCTCCGCCTGCAATTTCCGGCTGTTATTTTCTGAAAGAAATCCACTGCATCTAATTCGTCTTTGAATGAAGCAACACTCTGTGCTTCTAGCATCTCCCGAGGAAGCCTGTTCCATACATTGGCTACTCGCTCACTGAAATAATGTCCCCCATTTCATCCTGTGCGAGGGTCCTGGGCCAAACAACAAGCTCGTATGTTGAATGTCCGGAGAGATTTTAACTACCGGGTCCTAAATTCCATCTCCAGGCCCGGACTCTTGGCCGAACCCAGCAGGAATTACTGCCTGGCCTACGGGTAGGAGCGGGAATTCGTGGTGTCGGAGGGCCGTTGCCGGGGAACTCCGGCAGGAATTCGTGGTGTCAGGAGGCTGTTGCCGGGGAACTCCCATGGTAATTCGTGGTGTCGGAAGGGCCGTTGCCGGGGAACTCCTGCCGGAATTCATGGTGTCCGGAGGCCGTTGCCGGGGAGGGAACTCCCGCGGGAATAAGATGGTCAGCCGGCAGTCAGGCAAGTGGTGAAAAGGGGCAGGGGTTGATCGCAATCGGGGGAGGCCCGTCCGGGGCAAGAGAGGCCCGAGGCTTCCTTGGAGGAGAATCACTGCCCCGTCTGGCCCCACCAGGGAACCTAAAAAAACGTTAGTCAAACTGACCTTGCTGGTCCTCTGCTGGACCCTCCCTCGATCCGGCTCCCGGCTGCTTGCCCAATGGTGGAGCCGTTCCCCGCTCAGTCCTCCAGTCAAAGCAGAAGGTCGACAAGGCCTGACGACATGATCGGAGCCCTATCAGCATATTCAAAGAGGAGCTGCCTGCTTGGGGTGAGAGGGAAGTGGGCAGGTCTCTCAATCCATTTGATCCCACCCTCCTTGCCTGGTTTCCACCAGACGGCAAGGTGGAGGGGAGGAGTTAAAATCAGGGTCACTGTTTCCGCAGATTAGATTTGAATTCACCTCCCTTCACCTGTAGGCGAAACGACTTGTCACGGTCGACATTATCGAGGCCCATTTAGAATCCTAACCACCGCAATCCTATCACATCAACCTTGTCTTTTCCAGTGGGAGCAGGTCCAATTTGCATCATCGATCCTCCTAACCCAATCCCTCCAAGCCCTCAGTCAGTCTGGCTTCTAGCTCCTGTATCCTCTCAATAGCTGCAGGATCCTGCCTGCACGCTGACAACGAGGACTGTGCACAGTATTCAAAGTGTGGTCACACCAATCATTTATTAAGTAGTAGGATTACCACACAATTTCAGCTCAATATTGATCATCCAATACTTCCCAACATCTGATTTGCTTTACTCACTGCTGCCGGGCATGGATGCGACAGCTTTCATTTATTGTCAGTGAGAACTCTTTCACTTTCCATATACATTTCTTTCTTTCCACAGGAACTGTATCAAAGGCCTTACTGCAATCTGAATACACCACATACATCCATTGTCTTTCAAACCCTGCAGTCACACCCTCAGTGAAAACCGGTAAATTCGATTGGCAAGACCTCCCCTTCATGAGCACATATTGGCTATCGTTTATGGTTTTATTTTTATCCAAATACGCCACAATCTTATCTTTCACTGTACACATAACGGACAGCAATAAAAGGCAAGGGCTTGCATTTATATAGCGCCTATCATTCCAGCCAATGAAGTACTTTTTGAAGTGTTGTAATGAGGAAACGCGGCAGCTAATTTGCGCACAGCAAGCTCCCACAAACACCAATGTGAGAATGACCAGATGATCTGTTTTTGTTATGATGATTGAGGGATAAATATTGGCCAGGACAGCAGGATAACTCAGCTGAAATAGTGCATTAGGATCTTTTACGGCCACCAAAGAGAGCAGACGGGGGCCTCGGTTTAACGTCTCATCCGAAAGACAGCACCTCTGACAGTGCAGCACTCCCTCAGCACTGCACTGGAGGGTCAGCTTAGATGTTTGTGCCCAAGTCCCTGGAGTGGGACCTGAACCCACAACCTTCTGCCTCAGAGGCGAGAGTGCTGCCCACTGAGCAACAGGGAGTGTTGGCAGTGTGGGTTCGTGAAGATACAACCCTCTCCCCCAAGTGGATAGAAAACTTGAAACCGTGAACTAAATTGCTTGTTGGGTGCATACAGATTATTGTTAGGCTGGAATAATGATAGCTCCCTTCTGCAGACACTGACAGTGGCGAGTGATCTGACAGTGCGGGGCGGGGGGGAGGAGTTTATATTATCCTGCGTCCGCCCTAACATATTTAGTAAATTAGTCTCTTGTCAATTAGAAAGTCACTTAAAAAAATATATTAATTTTCCAAGCAGCGCAAAAGGCTCTGGGCTTCAAAACAAAAATAGCTGACAAGAAGCAACAGAGACGAAGAGATAACGACGGGCCTGCGTCAGGGCCAACCCTGATGTGATCGCATGGAACATCAGCCCGCCTGACTCTTATCATAGGGGAAAATGTCTGATCTTTCCACAGTGGGTCAGCGATTCACAGGCTTATGTGAGTGGGAGGGTCCGATCTGCATCAAGAGGGCCTCACCACACTGCTGTAAAGAAAATGGTGCATGGACATGCACACACACACACACACACCCACAAACATACCGACACACATGCACATGCACGCAAAAAGCACACACACACACTCATTTGCACACACTGCTGGACACACACACACTCCTGTACATACACACACTCCTGTACACACACACTGTCCCTACACTCATATACACACACACACACACACACACACTCATGTACATACACACACTGTCCCTACACTCATATATACACGCACACTCCTGTACATACACACACTCCTGTACACACACACTGTCCCTACACTCATACATACACACACACACACTGTCCCTACACTCATACATACACACACACACACACACACACACTCCTGTGCACACATACACACCTGTACACACACACACTGTCCCTGCACTCATATCTACATACACACACGCCTGTACACACACACACACTCCTGGACACACACACACACTCCTGTACTCACATACACTCGTGTACACACACACTGTCCCTACACTCATATACACACACACACACACTCATGTACATACACACACTCCTGTACACACACACACTGTCCCTACACTCATATATACACACACACTCCTGTACACACACACACTGTCCCTACACTCATACATACACACACACACACTCCTGTACACACACACACTGTCCCTAGACTCATACATACACACACACACACACACACCTGTGAACACATACACACCTGTATACACACACACACTGTCCCTACACTCATACATAAACACACACACTCCTGTACACACACACACACACTCCTGTACACACATACACTCCTGTTTACACACACATACACACACTGTCCCTACACTCATACATAAACACACATACTCCTGTACACACACACGCCTATACACACACACACTCCTATACACACATGCACTCCTGTACACACACACGCACACGACTGTACACACACACACACTCCTGGACACACACACACACTCCTGTACTCACATACACTCGTGTACACACACACTGTCCCTACACTCATTTATATACACACACACACTCCTGTACACACATAAACTCCTGTACACACACACTGTCCCTACACTCATACATAAACACACACACTCCTGTACACACACACACACACACTCCTGTACACACATACACTTCTGTATACACACACATACACACACTGTCCCTACACTCATACATAAACACACACACTCCTGTACACACACACGCCTATACACACACACACTCCTATACACACATGCACTCCTGTACACACACACACACACTGTCCCTACACTCATACATACACACACACACTCCTGTACACACACACACTCCTGTACACACACAATCATGTACACACACACACTCCTGTACACACACACTCCTGTACACACACACACTCCTGTACACACACACTGTCCCTACACTCATATACACACACACACACACACACACTCATGTACATACACACACTCCTGTACACACACACACTGTCCCTACACTCATATATACACACACACTCCTGTACATACACACACTCCTGTTCACACACACACTGTCCCTACACTCATATATACACACACACTCCTGTACATACACACACTCCTGTACACACACACTGTCCCTACACTCATATATACACACATACACACACACTCCTGTACACACACACACTGTCGCTACACTCATACATACACACACACACACTGTCCCTACACTCATACATACACACACACACACACTCCTGTGCACACATACACACCTGTACACACACACACTGTCCCTGCACTCATATCTACATGCACACACGCCTGTACACACACACACACTCCTGGACACACACACACACTCCTGTACTCACATACACTTGTGTACACACACACTGTCCCTACACTCATATACACACACACACACACACACACACACTCATGTACATACACACACTCCTCTACTCACACACATTGTCCCTACACTCATATATACACACACACTCCTGTACATACACACACTCCTGTACGCACATACTGTCCCTACACTCATATACACACACACACACTCCTGTACACACACACACACACACTGTCCCTACACTCATACATACACACACACTCCTGTACACACACACACTGTCCCTACACTCATACATACACACACACACACACACACACACTCCTGTGAACACATACACACCTGTATACACACACACACTGTCCCTGCACTCATATATACACACACACACACGCCTGTACACACACACACACACTCCTGGACACACACACACACTCCTGTACTCACATACACTCGTGTACACACACACTGTCCCTACACTCATATATACACACACACACACTCCTGTACACACACACATACACTCCTGTACACACATACACTCCTGTACACACACACATACACACACTGTCCCTACACTCATACATAAACACACACACTCCTGTACACACACATGCCTATACACACACACACACTCCTGTACACACATGCACTCCTGTACACACACACACTGTCCCTACACTCAAACATACACACACACACTCCTGTACACACACACACACTCCTGTACACACACAATCATGTACACACACACACTCCTGTACACGCACACTCCTGTACACACACAATCATGTACACACACACACTCTTGTACACACACACTCCTGTACACACACACACTCCTGTGCACACACAATCCTGTACACACACACACTCCTGTACACACACACTCCTGTACACACACACACTCCTGTACACACACACCCCTGTACACACAAACACTGCCCCTACACACATACACTCATATGCATACACATGTGCACACAAACACACCCATGCACTCCCCACATACTCATACACAGACACATATATAAACATACGCGTGCACACAGACCCACACACACATGCACCACCACACATTCAAATATATATATATATATGCACACTTAAATACTCACGCACGCACCCACCCACATGCACTCATAAACACACATGCACACACTCATATACCCACGCTGACATCCCACCCCCCACACACTCTCGCTGGACATGATTACACACTGCCAGCTGTCCCCATGTGTGAACCAAGGCACTGATGTGTGGGCATTCTGTGCCCACGTATTGCCCATAAATGCACGCTCCAGGATTCATCACTGGCCACATAAGGAGGGAGAACTCTGACTAATTTCTGGCTCCCAGGCCAATCCTCGCACCCTCTTCCACCCTCTACCACCCTCGACACCCTCTACCATCCCCTGCCACCCTCCTCGGACCAGCCCATTTCTGTGAGTGCACGTTCACACTTTCAGTGCCCGGATTAACGGTCTGGCTGAGTTATTTCTGGCCTCCCGCACCCCTTATCTTGAGGCCAGTTTCCAGCACCACCTCAGTCAGGATGGGTTAGCTCAGGACCTCAGGGGGAGGATCCAAGATCTCCCCGGCCTGCAGGCCCATGCAGTGTATTCGCCTGTTGACACTCTACAGGGAACGGGTGAAAGAAACTGAAAACACAGGCAGTCACAGTCAAGGTTCTGGCTGCAATGAATTACTAACGGAGATCATTATCACAATCTGATTGAAGCTTACATTATTTTCCACTCTCTCTTCCTCTCTCTCTCTTTGTCTCTCTCTTTCACTCTTTTTCTTTCTCTCTCTTTCTTGCTCTCTTCCTCTCTTTCTCTCATTCCCTTTCACTCACTCTTCCTCCCTCTCCCCCTCTCTCTCTCTCTCTCTTGAAGTTTCTTTCTTTATCACTGAGCAAGAACTATATGACACGATCACACACCGCTATTCCACAGGTCATGTGACAATAGCCCACTGACAATGTTACAATATACCACAGGTCGAATGATACTATCCCACATTACAATGTCCCACAGACCAAGCATAGAAGCCCAGAGGCACCTGGAGCGACAGATTCTGCAGAAGGGATGCGAATCGAGCCTGCAGTGTCTCTCTCACCTGCCCCATTCTGATTCCACATTATATAACACTGCCTAACACATCAAAGGTATCAGTTGCCTGGGAGTGAGCTACCGAGGCTGCATGGTTTAACTTTGACATAAGATAATGTGATGATAAACTGCAGGTTAAATGCTGGAGCAGTTTTGTGGTGTCACCTTTCCATCTGACATGGATTTGGATCAATCCCAAACCCACGGGTACAAACTGCACTAGTTCAGTGGAATGGACGGTGTCTGTAATGTATGCCCCTGTGAGGATGCTCACAGGTTGGTAGAGCTGTTGCATTGTGAGTGGCTTAGCCAGTCACGTGATGTTCACAAGACTCAATAAAACCCCAGCCAGTTGGGCCTCGGCCATCCACGATGAGGTATGCAGTTGTGAGCCTAGTGGATGAACTGGTAATGTGCAGTGTGATTGTTAAACCTCTTGTTAATAAACCAACTAGTTCTGAATAGCAATATGTTGCTATGAATTCTTAAGCAAAGAACCCATGAAACAAAAACATTAGTTAGTATCCTACTCCCCCAGTACTATTACATAAGAACATAAGAAATAGGAACAGGAGTAGGCCATACGGCCCCTTGAGCCTGCTCCGCTATTTAATACGATCATGGCTGATCTGATAATGGACTCAGGTCCACTTCCCTGCCCGCTCCCCATAACGCCTTATTCCCTTATCGGTTAAGAAACTGTCAATTTCTGTCTTAAATTTATTCAATGACCCAGCCTCCACAACTCTCTGAGGCAGCGAATTCCACAGATTTACAACCCTCAGAGAGAAGAAATTTCTCCTCGTCTCTGTTTTAAATGGGTGGCCCCTTATTCTAAGATCATGCCCTCTAGTTCTAGTCTCCCCCCTCAGTGGAAACATCCTCTCTGCATCCACCTCATCAAGCTCCCTCATAATCTTATACGTTTCGATAAGATCACCTCTCATTCTTCTGAATTCCATTGAGTAGAGGCCCAACCTCCTCAACGGTTGCCCACTGATCCTCCTGGTTATGTGAAAGGTGCTGTATAAATGTACGGTATACTGCAAGATCTCACAGGACAACAGCCTGCAGAACAACTACTGGGTTCATGCTGCACTGAACCGAACACTCGCAATGGAAAGAGCCCACAGGCCAGTGTGAAATCGCCTGCTTGTGCAACCTCAGCCTCTCCATTCACTGCAGAGATAGCCCTGGGTATCTCTCCACAGTTAACCATTGTTCGTGGAAAAGAACAGGGAGAGAACAGTTTGGAAGTGGCACAAGAAAAATCTTGTTGTCTGGTAGGTGACCTCGCACTCACCTCTGACCTCCAACCCCTCACTCTCTCTCTCTCTCTCTCTCTCTCCGTCTTGTCTCTGTTTCGTGATGCTATTATTGTCATTGTTGTCTCTGACCCTTCGCCTCTTGTTCTAAATTCAGTATCCCACACACTCCGCCCCCCCGCCCCCCCCCTCGTTGGACTCATTGCAACGTTTTCTATCCCAACTCAAACTTTCCCAGGTTCCCGTCCCTGTGGAATTCTTCACCTTCCCTTCAACAACAACAACTTACATTTAGCTAGCGCATTTAACGGAGCAAAATGTCCCAAGGCGCTGCACAAGAGCGCTCTCAATAAAAACATGTCTGACACCGAGCTACAGGAGGAGCTATCAGGCAGGCGACCAACAGCTTGGTCAAAGAGGTAGGTTTTAAGGAGCGTCTTAAAAGAGGAGAGGGAGAGACGGAGAGGTTTAGGGAGGGAAATCCAGAACTTAGGGACTCAGCAGCTGAAGGCACAGCCGCCAATGGCGGAGCGATTAAAATCGGGGAAGTGTAGCAGGCCAGAATTGGAGGGGCGCGGAGATCTCAAAGCCTTCCGCCAACATTAAGTAGAATTTTACTGCTCAGAAACAGGCCATTCGGCCCAATTGGTCCGTGCCAGTGTTTATGCTCCACTCGAGCCACCTCCCATCGCCCTTCATCTCACCCCATCAACATATCCTTCAGTTCCTTTCTCCCTCATGTGTTTATCTAGCTGCCGCTGAAATGCATCGATACTATTCGCCTCAACCACTCCCTGTGGCAGCGAGTTCCACATTCTCGCCACCCTCTGGGTAAAGAAGTTTCTCCGGAATTTCTTACAGTCTGCAGGCTTTTGAACCTCCCCGCCCCCACCTCACCCCACCCCATTCCTGAGTCTTTTCGAGTTAACTCCTACTCTCTTTGACCTTGATGACGTCCCAGCTAACTGACTGCGACCTATCACCTCGGCCGCTCAATTTGAAAACAGCAATTGCCTCCCATTTTAACCCATGAATTCAAAGCCCTCCCTGTCCACTCTGGTGCATGGTTTGCCCCGCTGTGAGGCTCAGACTCTGAAATCATTGCACTAGGTGCTTGAGCCGTCACTCATACACTGCTCAACCTGTGGGGATTGTGTGGTGTGTATAACACATCCTCTGGCCCCATGTCCATTGCCCACTCCCTTCGCACCACCATTGGTGGCCGTGCCTTCAGCTGCCTGGGCCCTAAGCTCTGGAATTCCCTCCCCAAACTGTTCCGCATCTCTACCCCTCCTCCAAGCTTTTAGTCTCCCCTCCTAATGTCTGCTATTTTGGCTCGGTGTCAATTTCTTAGCCTGATACGCTGCTTTGAACCACCTTGGGACGTTTTTTTTTTATTAATTCACGGGATGTGGGCATCACTGGCAAGGCCAGCATTTATTGCCCGTCCTTAATTGCCCTAGGGGAGGTGGTGGTGAGACACCTTCTTGACAACTGAATGGCTTACGAGGACATTTCAGAGGGCAGTTAAGAGTCATATACAGGTCAGACTGGGTAAGGACGGCAGATTTCCTTTCCTGAAGGATATTAGTGAACCAGATGGGTTTTTAATGACAATCCAGCAGTTTAATACTAGCTTTTTTGGTGTGTAATATAAATTGTTATTTTATTTTGTAAGATTTTAATTAAGGTTGCTGGTCTTGCACTCCCTCTCTCCAGGTTTCACTCACACACTCCCTCTCTCCACTCTCACACTCCCTCTCTCCAGGTCCCACTCACACACTCCCTCTCTCCATTCTCACATTCCCTCTCTCCAGGTCCCACTCACACACTCCCTCTCTCCATTCTCACATTCCTTCTCTCCACTCTTACACTCCCTCTCTCCTATTTCACACTCCCTCTCTCCAGGTCCCACTCACACATTCCCTCTCTCCATTCTCACACTCCCTCTCTCCAGGTGCCACTCACACACTCCCTCTCTCCATTGTCACATTCCTTCTCTCCAGGTCCCACTCTCACACTCCCTCTCTCCACTCTCACACTCCCTCTCTCCAGGTCCCACTCTCACACTCCCTCTCTCCACTCTCACACTCCCTCTCTCCACTCTCACATTCCCTCTCTCCAGGTTCCACTCACACATTCTCTCTCTCCTCTCACACTCCCTCTCTGCACTCCCACACTCCCTCTCTCCAATTCCCACTCCCACGCTCCCTTTCTCCACTCCCACATTCCCTCTCTCCAATTCCCACTCCCACACTCCCTTTCTCCACTCCCACAGTCCCTCTCTCCACTCCCACACTCCCTCTCTCCAGTTCCTGCTCTCACACTCCCTCTCTCTAGTTCCCTCTCTCACACTCCCTCTCTCCAGTTTCCGCTCCCACTCCTCTCTCAGAAGCTGATCTCTGTGCCACAGTAGAGATCCTATGATCGGTCTCAGTTGCCCCTAAACTAATGATGGGTGAAATCAATCCAGGGGCTCCCACTCCTGCCCGCTGTCTAGTGACCCTGGGTCTGGACCAAAGTTAGCCTGGGCTCCGAAGCCTCCACAGTCGAATAGTTCGCTGACATTCAGTGTCAAGCACGGCACTGGAGGAATGTCCATTGGCACCAAGTACTGGAGGGCGCCTTCAGGAAAGGAGGGATGGGGGGGAGGGGGAAGAGCTGTAAAGATTTTCTCCTGATTGTGTAAAGCCACACAGGGTTAATGGGAGCCTGCAGGAAATGTGAATCCTGTTCCCTCACACGGTGAGCTCGAGAACTCCTCTCCAGTCCGCTTCCCCTGCTCAACAACGTCATTCACCCTCTGTGTTTAAAACAAATCTTCCACAGAAATAGACGCAACAGAAACTACGACAGGATGTTACAAAGAATCCCAGATCTTTGGAACTGATTGATTTATATAGAGATATATATATATGGAAGAGTTATGGCCCTCTGAGACTGGCTTTAGCACATGATAAAAACTAGAAACTGGGAGCTGCCGAGAGTTTGACTAACTCAGCTCACTGAGACAATCAGACCGAGAGAGTTTCGGGATCGATCCCGATGCTGTGCCGTTAGTTGCTCCGGTGTGAGAGCAGGTGCTGCAAATTCGCCTCAGAGGCGCCAGGGTTTTGGGGGAGTGGTGGGGGGGGGGGGGGGGGGGGCGGGGGCCAGGGGGCCCCCATCCCGATGGCTGGAGAGCAGCTCAAGTGTGGAATCGGGAGAGGACGGGAGATGGGCTCGACTGGGGCGCGCCCCCCCCCCATGGTGGAACAGCCCATGGACACTCACTCTCTGGGTATCTGAATAATAGTCACATTGGGTGGGGTGGGGATACTGAAGGCACGTACACCCTGAGAATGTTGTCCTGGCAAGAACCAGCGCCTTCAGGAGAGGAGGGGAGAAAAATCGTAGAATCATAGACTGATACGGCACAGAGGAAGGCTATTCGGCCCGTCATTATCGTGTCCGTGACGGCCCTTTGTCCCAGAGCCAGTAAAATGGGCAAGGAAATTAAAACGACAACTGAGGAGTCCTTCCTGCGGGTTAGGGCCATGTTGAGATGGTGGGAGATCATCGCACCTCCCCTGTCATCGCAACTCCCCTGCCCTCGTGCCCTCGCGCCCTCCTGCCCTCGCACCCTCCTTCCCTCGCGCCCTCCTTCCCTCGCGCCCTCCTGCCCTCGCGTCCTCCTTCCCTCACACCCACCTGCCCTCGCGCCCTCACGCCTTCCTGCCCTCGCGTCCTCCTTCCCTCACACCCTCCTGCCCTCGCGCCCTCGCGCCCTCCTGCCCTCGCGTCCTCCTTCCCTCACACCCTCCTGCCCTCGCGCCCTCCTGCCCTCGCGCCCTCCTTCCCTCGCGCCCTCCTGCCCTCGCACCCTCCATCCTTCGCACCCTCCTGCCCTCGCGTCCTCCTTCCCTCACACCCTCCTGCCCTCGCGCCCTCCTTCCCTCGCACCCTCCTGCCCTCGCGCCCTCCTGCCCTCGCGCCCTCCTGCCCTCGCCCCTCCTGCCCTCGTGCCCTCGCGCCTTCCTGCCCTCGCGCCTTCCTGCCCTTGCCCCTCCTGCCCTCGCGCCCTCCTGCCCTCGCGCCCTCGCGCCTTCCTGCCCTTGCCCCTCCTGCCCTCGCCCCTCCTGCCTTTCTCCACTCTCACCCTCCTGCCCTCGCGCTCTCCTGCCCTCCTCCACTCACGCCCTCCTGCCCTTGTGCCCTCCTTCCCTCGCACCCTCCTGCCCTCGCCCCTCCTGCCCTCCTCCACTCGCACCCGCCTGCCCTCGCGCTCTCCTGCCCTCCTCCACTCACGCCCTCCTGCCCTCACGCCCTCCTTCCCTCGCACCCTCCTGCCCTCACGCCCTCCTTCCCTTGCCCCTCCTGCCCTCGTACCTTCCTGCCCTCACGTCATCCTTCCCTTGCCCCTCCTGCCCTCGTACCTTCCTGCCCTCACGTCCTCCTGCCCTCGCCCCTCCTGCCCTCGCCCCTCCTGCCCTCGCGCTCTCCTGCCCTTCTCCACTCGCGCCCTCCTGCCCTCGCGCCCTCCTGCCACCTTGCGTTGCAGCTGCCAGCGCAATCTCCACTACCAATATGGCAGGCGCGCACCTCTGGCCGGAACCCCGCTTCCTGCCTGCCATACTGGGGGGACTTAGTAGGCCACTTAGCGCCCGAAAAACAGGCACAACGCATCCAGGCCACAATATCAAAAGAACAAGCCAAAAGGTGCCTGGGCCGTCGAATCCATTCTCTGAGAGGATTGACATCAGTCTCACGGATAAAGGTTTTTCGATTCCGATAGGCAACCTCCATTGATTTGGAACAGCAATAAGGCACCAGCACAGCACGGTGCACGGCAGAAAGGACCACCAACCATTCCCTCCCGATCGCTATCCACCCACAATATCCCAGTCAGAAACACCGCCCATCAGGTAAGGCATGAGGTCTGCCCGGGACTATAACGTGCCATTCGGCCCCTCTAACTCATCCGTCCATAGAGGCCGATACCCTCCAACCCCTCATCACAGCACCCAACTGTCTCTTGGGGGTGTGGGTGGAACGTAGAAATAGGAGGTAATTGAGCCCCTCAGGCCTGTTCCAACATACACAGAGCTACACAGAATTTGCGGCACAGAAACAGGCTCAACTGGTCTGTGCTGGTGTTTGTGCTCCACACGAGCCTCCTCTCACCCTACCCCATCTCACCCTATCAGCATATCAATTCGACCACGGCTGGTCGCCGATTATCCACCTTTGCTCCTGTCCCGCGATACCCTTACCCAACAACAATCCAGCGATCTTGGTCTTTTTAAGGCTCCAATGGATCCCCAGCAACCACAGTCTTTTAAGGGAGAGAGTTCCCAGATTTCCACACGCCTTATGTGTGGGAAAATTGCCTCCTGATTTCACTCCTGAACGGTCTAGCTTGAACTTTAAGTTTATGCCCGCTTGTTCGAGATCTCCCCACCTCAACTTCTAGTCAAGGCTACTAATATCCCTGGTGCCCCATCAAAACTGCTTGCCTCCGATGGGAACTGAAATGTGCCTGGGAAACCTCCACTCATCAAAGGAGTTTCCCCAATTAGACACATCCCTGCTCACTGGCACTGTACAGCAGAGGAGGCCATTCGGCCCATCGTGCCAGTGAAGAAAGAAAGAAAGAAAGACTTGTATTTATATAGCGCTGTTCACGACCTCGGGGCGTCTCAAAGCGCTTCACACCCAATGAAGTACTTTTTAAAGTGTAGTCACTGTTATAATGTAGGAAACACAGCTGCCAATATGTGTACAGCAAGCTCCCGTAAACAGCAATGTGCTAGTGACCAGATAATCTGTTTTATTTTTAATGTTGTTTGAGGGATAAATATTGGCCAGGACACCAGGGAGAACTCTCCTGCTCCTCTGCAAAATAGTACCATGGGATCTTTTATGTCCACTTAAGGAGCAGAAGGGACCTTGGTTTAATGGCTCATCCAAAAGATGGCACTGGAGTGTCAGTCTAGTCTCAAGTCTCTGCAGTGGAACTCCACTCTTTCCCCATAGCCCTGCAAAAGTTTTCTTTTCAAATATTTGTCCAATTGCCTTTTGAAAGTTACTACTGAATCTGCTCCCACTGCCCTTTCAGGCAATGCATTCCAAATCGTAACAACTTGTTGCGGGGAAAAAAAATCCTCATATTGCCTCTGGTTCTTTTGCCAATCACCTTAAGTCTGTGCCTTCTGGTTACCGGCCCTTCTGCCACTGGAAACAATCTCTCTTTATTTACTCTAAGAAACCCTTCATGATATTGAACACCTCTTTCAAATCTCCTCTTAACCTTCTCTGCTCTAAGGGGAATATATATTGCATCAGTGATTTCACATCATTGTTATGACCAGTGACCCTGTTGCAGTCTGTGCCAGAAACAGGCCATTCAGCCTAACAGGACCATACTGGTGTTGGTGCTCCACACTGTCGGAGGCGATGGACACCCACCTGCAATGGGCAGAGGTTCTGGGTGACCTGCCTCTGGGGGTCCTCCACCCTGTGGGCACAAGTCACTGTGGAGCTCGCCCCACCCCCCACCACACAGTCCCCCTCTCCCCACACAACACCAAACCAGGAGCCGTCAGGTGGGGGGGGGGGGGGTTTGTTGGCCTCTTCCATCCGCCCCACACGCCCCCCCCTCACCAGGCAACCGCGGGGCCCTGGGTCACTTCCTGCCGTTTAATCCTTCGCGGACCGCGCCAACCATGAGCGCGCGAGAAAGAGTGAGAGAGAGAGAGAGAGAGGATGGTTTGTACTCACCACTTTCGGCCTGGGCTGGTGGTCCAGAGTCTGCAGGAAGGCCGAGCTGACCTCGCTCCCCCTGTCGGGGTCACTTGAGATGTCCTCCTCCGACTCGTCCCAGGAGGAGGAGAAGCCGGCGGAGGAGGCCGAGGAGGAGGAGAGCTTGCGGAGGAACGGCCGGGGCCCGTTGGGGTTGCCGATGTCGTCGGCGTTGTCCTGGTGACCGTCCCTCCCGTGCTCCGTCACGATGACGTGGGGAATCTCCACCCCGGAGGGCGGCGACAGGCAAGGGGAGCCGGGCCGGGCTGGGGAAGGGGTCCTCAGCCCAGCCGGCCCGGCTTGGGCGCTCCAGTCCCCGGTGCTACAGTGCCGGGCCAACCCTCGGCAAGGCCACTCATCCCGGCTGGGGTGGGACCCGCTGTTCGCTGCCGGGTCCCACCGCGGCTCCAGCCTCGCTCCCGGCCGTCCCCGCTCCGCTGTACCTGGCCCGCCGAGCTCCGCCCCTCCACCGGCGGCGTCCTCGTCCGTCCGGGAAGGCCGGCGGAATCGGCGCTCGGCTGCGGGAGGGCCGGCCCAAGCCGCCTCGAAGATCCCGATCTTCCGGTCCACCTCGGAGTTGCGCGGCTCCCTGTCGGGCTGCAGGGCGCGGGCGTGCCACCCGAGCCGGTCAGCCTCCCCGCAGTCGGCGGCGAGGTGAGGGGCCGCTGCCCCAGGCCGCAGGTCCTCGCTGGAGCGGGCCCCCCGGAGCCCCCGCCCGCCGCCGCCGGCACCCCCCGCCGTTAGGCGCACGTGGCAGCGGGAGACGTGGCGCTCGGGCACCGTGAGGGCGGGCCGACTGCTCCCGGGGGGGCAGCTGCCCTTGACATCGTTACTCATCGCGCACAGGCTGCTCAAGGTGCAAGCGGCCATAGCATCCGGGGCCGGCGGTGGAGGAGGGGGTGGGCGGGCCGGGGGCGATAGGCGGGGACTGGCATCCAGCCCGCGAGCTCACTGGCTCCCGTCCCCTCCAACTTCCCAGGAAGCTGCAACACCTGCCCGCTCTACCGAACCCGTCCGCGCATTCCCAACAACGTCACACACAGGCAAATCCGCGGGGTGTATTCAAAGCATTGTCCCTCCGAGGTTCCGGGTGTGTGAGAGAGAGAGAGAGAGACTCGGGGAAACAAGTCGACTGTGAATCCGCAGCGGAGAAGGCGGGAGTGCGGATTTGTGGGGGTCCGCTCAGCGTTCCCTATTAAAGTGGCGCGGAGGCTTCGGAAATTCGCGTGGCAGCTGGAAAGATGCAGGAGACTCTCATTCTCCTCCTTGCCCTCCTCCTTTCTGCTCCGTCTGCCCCGGCGATGTGACTGCCGATCTGTGCGGTGATGCCAGCGTATCGTGGCCGGTTCAATGCCAACACATTGTGATGGGGGGGGCGGGGGGGGGGCTTCAAGTTGTCAATTAAACCCCCCACACACACACACACACACACACAACACAGTTGCAGGTTCCTGGTCTACAAACTTGGCCAAGTTTTTTGGGGGAAAAAAATGTTCAGTAGAAATCTTTGCAGTTACAATCCGGATCCAGTTCTGGGATGGAGGGAGATGCACCGTGTGTGTGTGTGTGTGTGTGTGTGTGTGTTCGTATCCAGATGTTGTATCAGCTGTCCCGTCCAATAAAAAGTCACCCCCAAATGCAGTCGATCGGGGGAGGTTAAAAGCACATCGAATTCTCACTGCACAGTCAGAGCCCAACAATAACCCCCTCAAAAAACTGCACAAGTTGGGTTCGGAGAGAGAGAGAGAGAGTTGGAATCGAGATCACTTGCAGGCTCGCTGCCTCTCACTGTCGCCGTTAGATCTCGCTGAGCTGCACCCCCAGTGTGAGTATCCCCTCCACTCGCCCGGCGGGTGCCTCGCTTGAGCTGTGACCTTCTCCGAGCTGTGTGGCTCTGCTGACTGGTCGGTGAGCAGCGCCGAGTGTGTCTGTCTTGTCTGACTGCTGCTGGTGTACAGGCAGGAAGGAAGTGAGTGAGTGTGTCTGTGTGTGTGTGTACGAGGCTGTTTTCACACACACACACACACAGCCCTGACCCAAGTTTCCACTGCAACACATACTGGTAAAAGTATTAAAAAGTACACACACAGTTACATCATTTTACAGGGGGGTGGTTATACAACTTCTAGAGTACGTGTGAAATAACTTGTAGTTTAATTCTGAAAATCTTTGGCTTCTTTGGCGGGGGGGGGGGGGAGGCGATTCTTTCAGTTTCTATGTTCCCTTTGTATTTACAAACAGGAATTGGCCCACACTCGCTCTCTGCACCGGTGGGGCCAGACAGACTGGTTTGGCAAAGCATCTCAATGATTGTTGCCCATTGCTGGGGGAGAAGGGGGGAGATGGGCTCCGGTCTCCACACACTCCGTCCGCAGTAGCTCTGGCAAGGGCTGGGACAATCCGCCCTCCTCTCTGCAGCAAGGGGGAACTGTCAGCAGTTCGAGCTGCACGCAGGCTTCGGGTCGCAAGGCTGGGCTGGGAGCTTTTTGGCGAAGAATGCGGGCTCTGGTCTCACAGAATACTGTCAGCTGTGCCTCAGTGGGCAGCACTCTGGCCTCTGAGTCAGGAGGTCGCAGGTTCAGGGACTTCAACACACAAATCTAGGCTGACACTCCGGTGCAGGGCTGAGGGAGTGCTACACTGTCGGAGGTGCCGGCTTGATAATGACCAGATAGTCTGGGGTTTTTTTAAGTGATGTTGGTTGAGGGATAAAT
The DNA here is from genome assembly GCF_044704955.1 of Pristiophorus japonicus. Lineage (NCBI taxonomy): Eukaryota > Metazoa > Chordata > Chondrichthyes > Pristiophoridae > Pristiophorus > Pristiophorus japonicus. The sequence goes on along the minus strand of NC_091983.1, from coordinate 221,259,702 downwards.
ATTGGCCAGGACACCTGGGGAGACTTCCATGCTTTTACTTGTCAGCTGTGGCTCAATGGGTCGCACACTTGCCTCTGATGTCCGAAGGTTGTGGGTTCAAGTCCCATTCCAGAGACTAGAGCTCATAAATCTAGGCCGACACTCCAGTGCAGTGCTGAGGGAATGCTGCACTGCCGGAGGTGCCATCTTTCAGATGAGACATTAAACTGAGGCCCCGACTGCTCTCTCAGGTGAACATGAAAGATCCCATGGCACTATTCCGAAGAACAGCAGGGGAGTTATTCCCGGTGTCCTGGCCAATATTTATCCCTCAATCAACATCACAAAAACACATTATCTGGTCCGTCTTTCGGATGAGACGTTAAACTTCTCTCTCAGGTGGATGTAAAATAAAAACGAAAGAAAGACTTGCATTGATATAGCGCCTTTCACGACCACCAGACATCTCAACGCGCTTTACAGACAATGAAGTACTTTTTGGAGTGTAGTCACTGTTGTAATGTGGGAAACGCGGCAGCCAATTTGCGCACAACAAACAGATAATGACCAGCTAATGCGTTTTAGTGATGTTGATTGAGGAGCGTGGGCAGGTACAGCAGAAGCGGCGAGAGATTGTAGAGCGACGTGAGGCGTGAGTTCGGGACCCAGAAGAAGTGAGGGTCCAGGACCAGCCCACACTGTGATGTGTGTGTGTGCACTAGGTCCGTGCAGCAGAGCTGGTCTCCAGTCGTCTTGGTTAATCTTTGCTACTGGACCAAGACCTAGCTCTGTCAAGCCCGTGTGGTGGCTGGTGTACAACGGTCACCACACGTTAAAAAAATCCAAGCACACAGGCATCTTCGACAATTCAAGATGTAGTTTGGGTCCTCCCAACCGCCTCTCTACCTCCTTTAAGATGCTCCTTAAAACCTACCTCTTTGTCCAATCTTTTGGTCACCTGTCCCAATATCTTCTCATATGGCTCGGTGTCAAATTCTGTTTTATGACACTCCTGTGAAGAGCCTTGGGAAGTTTTACTACGCTAAAGGCACTATATAAATGCAAGTTGTTGTTGTTGTGTCTAACTTGTGACCTTCTCCATTAAAGGCGCTATATAAATGCATGTTGTTCAGAGCCACTAGACAAAAGGTGCCGTGTGAAACAAGTTGGGTTTTAAAAAGTTATTCTCCGGATGTGGGCATCGCTGGCACACCGAGAAAAGGATTCTCAGCATGGTTCGCATCACCACAGCACCGAGACTAGGGCATTACCAGGCACTGGCAGAGAGAATGCAGCAGGCCTCTGGGGGATCTGGACTGAGAGGGAGAGAGAGATAAATATCCACACACACGGAAAGAAAGAACTTTCATTTATATAGCACCTTTCACAACCTCAGGATGTCCCAAAGCACTTTACAGCCAATTAAGTACTTTTGAAGTGTAGTCACTGTTGTAATGTAGGAAACACAGCAGCCAATTCGCGCACAGCAAGCTCCCACAAACAGCAATTAAATAAATGAATAGATAATGTGTTTTAGTGATGTTGATTGAGGGATAAATATTGGCCAGGACATCGGGAATAACTCCCCTGCTCTTCTTCGAAATAGTGCCATGGTATCTTTTACGTCCACCTGAGAGAGCAGACGGGGCGGTTTAACGTCTCACCTGAAAGACGGCACCTCTGATAGTGCAGCCCTCCCTCAGCACTGCACTGGTGTGTCAGCCTAGATTTTGTGCTCCAGTCCCTGGAATGGGACTTGAATCAAGGACCTGCTGACTCAGAGCTAAAAAGTGCCACCACCCGACAAACGGTAAAAATTATTCCAGAAAAGGCTTTATAAGAAGAGCAAAAAACATGTTGAATTATTAATTTGGTAAAGAAACACAAATGAGAAATAATTGACAATGTTGGAGCAAAGCCGATGAACCAACCAGCATCAGGCTGCTCTTGCACGTCTCCTTGTGGCTATTTGTAAAACAGCACTGGAAGAGACCGGTCAGCTCATCCACTGCCTGCCCATTGCGCTTGGAGAATGGTGTGAGGTCTGGGAACGATGGAGGGGGTCGGAGGGTGGCAAAGCGATCATTGATGAGCTCCTGATCTAAGGCTCTTGCAGCAATCATGCCACCACGGGCTCTTTCATGCGGTCTACAGGGGGGCGGGGGCATGGCTTCAGCGTCAGCCTGATTGTCTGGGCAGATGTCAGCATCTGCTTCCTCGTCCTCCTCTTCCTCTCTCTGGTGAGGTGGACTGTCAGACTCTTCAGGCAATTCTTGTCCCCTCCTGATAGCCAAGTTGTGCAGTATGGAGCACACCGCCACGAATTGAACTACCTGCTCAGGGTGGTATTGGAGCTCGCCTCCTGAGTGGTCCAGGCATCTAAAGTGCTGCTTAAACACTCCAATGGTTTTCTCCACGATATTGCGAGTGGCTCTGTGGCTCTCATTGTCACGCAGGGGGGTCATCAGCCAGGTGGCGAGGCCATATCCTTTGTCACCAAGAATCCAGCATTGACCTTGTGGATGATTGTTGAACAAGTCAGATACATTGCTCTCACGCAGGATGTGAGCATCATGGATGCTGCCCGGAAATTGAGCATTCACTGCCAGTATAATTTGAAGTGGTCGACAACCAGTTGAACATTCAGGGAGTGGAATCCTTTGCAGTTCCTGAAAACCTCAGCATCCTGAAAAGGTGCCCGCATCGCGATGTGCGTACAGTCTATTGCTCCCTACACCTTGGGGAAGTTTGCAATTTTGGAGAATCCTAGCGTCCTCTCACTCTGTGCCTCCCTGGTCATAGGGAAGCTGATCAAGTCCCTCCTGCGTACGTACAGGGCTTCAGTGACCTGTCTAATGCAGCGATGTGCGACAGGCTGAGAAAGTCCGAAAATGTCGCCAGCTGTGGCCTGAAAAGAACCTGAGGCGCGGAATGTCAGTGTCGCAGTGACTTTGACCTCGACAGACAGTGCAGTACTGATGGTGCTGGCAGGCTGCAGATCTCCTCTTATCAGCTGGCATATTTCTTTGTGGAAGCGCAGTCGCCAAAGGCAGGTGGTGTCGGGCAAGTCGAGGTAAGAATGCTTCTCCCTTTACTTGCAGGGGGTGTAATGTCTGGTCGTCCTCATCAGTCTGACACGTCTTACAGTGGGCACATAATGCTGTGGAGCGTACCTTCGGCGACCTCAAGTCTGCTGCATGTAATTGGTCATCAAGAGAGGGTGAGAAAGGACAGGCCCCATTGCAGTAGCTCTTGGTTTTCAACCGATTGGTCAAAAACAATGAATGTCTCGATGAAGACACCTCATCAATTCCAATCAGTCACAGTGTAGTCAAGATGATTGTAGAGATGTTCACATCAACTCCAATGACTTCCAGAGTACATCCGAACTTCCCCGAGGTTGAAGCACAGCGGCCTTTTAAAGGATGCAACATGTGATGTAGAACATGGCGTCCATAACGCTGTGATTAGTTCTGGTTAGTTCCACTTTTTCTGGGTGTTTTTTTCAGCAGGCGATATTGTGGGCAATATGTGTGCGAGGTGGTGAAAGTGATGCTGGGCGATCACATGGCCACTAGTTTCGGTAAATATTCACTTTACGACAAAAAAAGTGGGCGGGCAGTATTATTGAATCTCGGCGTCAAATCAGTGCGGAAAGTAACGCTGGTCGATAGTATGGGTGTTGATTTTGTCCATTCTGATGATTCTGCCCCAAAAAAGTGGCCGGGTGGTAATATTTTTTTCCCAGCGTTAAGCACATGGGGAAAGTAACGCTCGCCAATAAGTTTTATGAAAAATGGTCGTCAGTTTCCATTTTGTGGCTAAATGGTTGATATCTGGGTGTTAGACATCATTTCAGCAGTAAAATGGGCGTTAAGTGGGCGTTAAGCATGCAAAAAAAGTGGAGGTTGTAGCCCTATATCTTTAAACCTGGCCACCATAAATAACTGTCAAGCACATTCCCAGGTGCTGGTCATGAAGATCTCCTAACAATTTGGACCCAAACTTATTTGGAATAAGTATTCTTGCACCACACATGATATAATCTTTATCCATTGATAATTCATTCCTACGAAAAAAGCATGGATGAATATCTTTCTCTGATACCTGTTTGGTCAGCCATTTGCTATGTAATTATACACCTTTGACATAACTGTGTCACGTTTGGTTGCTGTACCAATCTCTTCAGCTGTGACTGGCAGCTCATCAATGTATGAAAAATAGAACACTTCTTCCCTATTGGGTGCAGCTTGTGATGAGGATGCCAACTTGGATATAGCATCAGCATTACCATCTGACTTAGGTCATCATCATCATAGGCAGTCCCTCGAAATCGAGGAATATTTGCTTTCACTCGAAAAGTGAGTTCTTAGGTGACTGAACAGTCCAATACGGGAATTACAGTCTCTGTCACAGGTGGGACAGACAATGGTTGAAGGAAAGGGTGGGTGGGGAGTCTGGTTTGCCGCACGCTCCTTCCGCTGCCCGCGCTTGTTTTCTGCATGCTCTCGTCGACGACACTCGAGACTTAGGTGCAACAACAATTGGTGTAGCCCAATTACTTAGATCGACCTTAGAGATAATGTTCTCAGTTTCTAGTCTTTTGAGTCCTCGCTCAACTTTCTCCTTGATTGCATATGGTATGGGATGTGGCTTGCAGTAAACTGGTCTTGCGTCCTTCTGTACTCTGACACTCGCCTTGAAATCTTGGATCGGATTGTCTGTTTCACGGAACACCTTTGGATATTGCTTGATGATGTCATCCTTCGACGCAAATCTCATTTCTATACAAAAAATCTCATTCCAATCCAGCTTCAGTGATCCCAACCAATTTCTACCTATTAAGGTAAGCTTGACTCCTGACACTGCTGTGAGAGGCAAGCTCTGAAACTGCTCCTTGTATTTCACCATACAGTGACACGTCCTACCACAGGGATTTACTCTCCTGAGTAGCCTCGTAGCTCTATCTTTGACTTCTCCCGTGGAAAATCACTCAACTTGTCGAGATATAGTGATTCCATGTACTACGCTCACGGATGCACCAATGTCGATTTCCATGGGTGTCCTGGTTCCTGCAATGTCTACTTGGATGATGATACATCACGAATTGTTGTTGGGTACCTTAGTGCTCCTGATGACGTGTATCTCCAGAACCTCAACATCCTGTTGTTTCTCTTCAATGCTATGTAGTCTCTGTGATTGCTACTTCTAGCCTTGAACATCAGTTTACTCTTCAGTGGCATGCCTTCACAAGATGCCCTGTTGTCTTGCAGAAGGAACACTCTGCCTTCACATTTGGACAATTTTGAGTAATGTGTTGTCCCAGACACCGATAGCATGACTTCAATTTACTGTTACCTTGGCCAGTTGCTGAAGCCTTGGGACCTATCTGCCTTTTACTTCTAACCTGCAGGCTCAATTCACCTCGGTTGTCTGATGACTGGAAATGGTGCAAAATTCTCGGGATTATTGGTCGGCCATATCTATCGACATAGCTATCTGACATGTTTAATCAAAAGTCAAGTTAGGGTTGTCAACAACTTTCTTCGGATTGCTTCATTTTTCAACTCACAAACAAAGCGATCACGCAGTGCTCGGTCCTGAAAGTTTCTGAAATGACAGTGAATGGATAGCTTTTTTAAAGCTACAATGTACTCACTGAGACTCTCATCAATGAATTGATTCCGTATTCCAAAACGATAACTTTCAGCAATTTCCAGGGACTCAGGACTGTAGTGCTGTTCTAACTTGCTTAGAATCTCTGTCAGTGGCTTGTCATTTGGCTTGACGGGAACAAGCAACATTTTCAGGGTTTCATACACCTCGGGGCCTGCTTCAGTCAGGAATATAGCCGTTTTCTTTCTAACACCACTGGGTTACGGTTTTCATCATCGGGGGTTTCAACGATACAATTTGCGGTGAAAAACATTTCTAGCCGCTCCACATATGCTCCGAAAGTCTCTCGCTCACGATGGAACTCACCCTATTATACCCATAGGCGCAGCCATCTGGACTCTGGCAATGTCAACGGTGTGTTTGAAATTTACCTTGGATTTTTAGCTGTGCTGCAAAACAAAGAACCTCTCAAAGTCTTTCTGTTGGTTGGCTGAATCATCCACCAACAAAAATTTCAGCTAGGGAATGCAGAAATCTGATCCTACGTCACCAACATGACATATTCTTTATGACATCTCAAACATACACATACAAGATAGCTCTACAGGAACTTGTCAGGTGACCTTGTCACGTGATGCTTTTATTATATACATGAGCAGCTACATTACCACAGTAGTCCACCAGGTGGAGCAGTAGTCTACTAGGTGGAGTTGTATTACCGTGGCCTTACTCGGGCGTGAGGATGGTGCTACAGGAGCACTGCTCTGAGAAAGAAGGGGACTCGCATTTAAGATTGCTCTTTTTACATCATCGGGATGTCCCAAAGTGCCTGACAACCAATGGATTACTTTGAAGTCGATGATGGATCGGATTAGGCAGTGATCCGTCCAGCAGTCGTCGGCTCCTGTCATGGCGCGGATGATGCGTACATCCTTGCAATCCCTGGCTCAGACGATGAGGTAGTCGAGCAGGTGCCAGTGCTTGGAGCGAGAGTGTTGCCACGATGCCTTGTATTTGTTTCTCTGGCGGAACAAGGTGTTGGTGACGACAAGTTCGTGATCTAGACATTTTATCAGGAGTAGGGTACCACTGGAGTTGGCTTTCCCTACCCTCTCTCTGCCAATCACGCCCCCCCAGAGGTCTGTGTCCTTGCCAACCCTGGCGTTGAAGTCACCGAGGAGGATCAGTTTGTCGCCCATGGGGATGCAGGACAGGGGTTTTTCGAGGTTGGTGTAAAAACCTTCCTTGGCCTCATCAGTTGCATTGAGTGTTGGGGCATACGCAGTCCTTACCAACGAATCCACCACAGACCCAATCCACGTCCGGACCGGGGTCAAACAGGGCTGCGTCATCGCCCCAACCCTCTTCTCAATCTTCTTTGCTGCCATGCTCCACCTCACAGTCAACAAGCTCCCCGCTGGAGTGGAACTAAATTACAGAACCAGTGGAAACCTATTTAACCTTCGCTGTCTCCAGGTCAGATCCAAGACCACCCCAACCTATGTCATCGAGCTACAGTACATGGACGACGCCTGCATCTGCACACATACAGAGGCTGAACTCCAGGACATAGTCAACGTATTTACTGAGGCGTACGAAAGCATGGGCTTTACGCTAAATATTGGTAAGTCAAAGGTCCTCCACCAGCCTGTCCTCGCCGCACAGCACTGCCCCCCCAGTCATCAAGATCCACGGCACGACACTGGACAACGTGGACCATTTCCCTTATCTCGGGAGCCTCCTATCAACAAGAGCAGGCATCGACGACGAGATCCAACACCGCCTCCAGTGCGCCAGTGCAGCCTTTGGCCGCCTGAGTAAAAGAGTGTTTGAAGTCCAGGCCCCCAAAATTGCCACCAAGCTCATGGTCCACAGGGCTGTAGTAATACCTGCCCTCCTGTATGGCTCAGAAACATGGACCATGTACAGTAGACACCTCAAGTTGCTGGAGAAATATCACCAACGATGTCTCCGCAAGATCCTACAAATCCCCTGGGAGGACAGATGTACCAACATCAGCGTCCTCATTTAGGCTAACATCCCCAGCATTGAAGCACTGACCACACTCGATCAGCTCCGCTGGGCAGGCCACGTCGTTCGAGACTCCCAAAGCAAGTGCTCTACTCGGAGCTCCTTCATGGCAAACGAGCCAAAGGTGGGCAGCGGAAACGCTACAAGGACACCATCAAAGCCTCCCTGAAAAAGTGCAACATCCCCACTGACACCTGGGAGTCCCTGGCCCAAGACAGCCCTAAGTGGAGGAAGTGCATCCGGGAGGGCGCTGAGCACCTCGAGTTTCAATGCCGAGAGCATGCAGAAATCAAGCACAGGCAGCGGAAAGAGCGTGCGGCAAACCAGTCCCACCCACCCCTTCCCTCAACGACTAACTGTCTCACCTGTGACAGAGTCTGTGGCTCTCGTATTGGACTGTTCAGCCACCAAAGAACTCACCTCAGGTGTGGAAGCAAGTCTTCCTCGATGCCGAGGGACTGCCTATGATGATGATGACTTTGAAGTGCAGTCTCCGTTGTTGACAGCAAACAAATGAATGATTGGATAAACCTATTTGTGTTGAAATGTTGGAATGAATATTGGCCAGGGCACCGGGCAGAACTCCCTTGCTATTGGGTTAACTGGAACAGGCAGACAAAGTCTCGGTTTATCATCTCATCCGGAAGACGGCGCTTATGACAATGCTACACTCCCTCAGCACTGCTCTGCACTGCCTAGATTTTGTGCTCATGTCTTGGATTGGGGGTTAATAGTGGGGGCTGAGCAGAGGGAGCTGTACTCTGAATCTAACCATGCTGTTCTTGATGCCAAGACAGGTTGTAAAAAGTGCAAATGATGTTCTGCAGACTGACATCCTTCACACTAACAGTACCGAATAAAGATTCAGGATCTCTGAAAATAAATCCAGAGAAAAGCAATCTGGCTTGGTTCTCATCGGCCGTACGCAGGATCAGAGTGATGTGCACTAACGGGATTGGAGGGAATATCTTATGAAACTCACACTGTTTATTGTGGGAAAGAAAATTCCAACAGGATGGAAAAAATTCACAACGTCTGTCAGCTTTAGAAAAACATTTTTAAATCTACGTACATCAGAAGGACGGAGAAACAACTTACATGGGAGCACCTTGGCCCAAAGAGCAGTGTTTGGCAAACTGTTTTTCCTCCTTATTACACAGAACATACAGCACAGAAACAGGCCATTCAGCCCAACGGGTCTGTGCCAGTGTTTGTGCTCCACACAAGCCTCCTCCCACCCTATTGCATCTCACTCTATCAGCATAACCTTCTTTGCCTTGCTCCCTCATGTGCTTCTCTAACATGCCCTTAAATGCATCTCTGCCATTCGCCTCAACCACTCCCTGTTCCCAAGTTCCACAATCTAACCATTTTCTGGAAAAAAGATGTTTCTGCTGAATTCCCTATTGGATTTATTAGTGACTATCTTATATTTATGCCCCCGCCCCCCCCGTTTGGGTCTCCCCCACAAGTGGAAACATCTTCTCCACGTCTGCCCTATCAAACCCTTTCAAAATCTTGAAGACCTTCATCAGGTTGCCCCTTAGCCTCCTCTTTTCTAAAGAAAAGAGACCCAGCCTGTTCAATCTTCTCTGATAGGTACAGTATAACCACACAGTTCTGATATTATCCTTGTATATATTTGTCTGCACCTTCTCTTGTGCCTCTAATACCTTTTTTTATAATATGGAGACCATGACTGTGCAAGTTCTAACCAAGGTTCAATACAGGTTTAACACAACTTCCCTGCTTTTCAATTCTATCCTGCTAGAAATTAACCCTACTGCTTGGTTTGCTCTTTTTATGACCTTATTAATCCTCATCTTTACTTTTAGTGATTGTTGTATCTGTACCCCCAGATCTCTCTGCTCCTCTATCCCATTTAGACAATTATTTTCCTGTGGCTCAGTGGGTAGCACTCTCACCTCTGAGTCAGAAGGTTCTGAGTTCAAATCCCACTCCAGGGACCTGAGCACAAAAATCCAGGCCGACACTCCAGTGCAGTGCTGAGGGGGTGCTGCACTGTCAGAGGTGCCGTCTTTCGGATGAGATGTTAAACCGAGGCCCCGTCTGCCCTCTCAGGTGGACGGGAAAGATCCTGTGGCTCTATTTTGAAGAAAAGCAGGGGAGTTATCCCTGGTGCCCTGGCCAATATTTCATCATCATAAGCAGTCCCTCGAAATCGAGGAAGACTTGCTTCCACTCTAAAAGTGAGTTCTTAGGTGACTCAACAGTCCAATACGAGAACCACAGTCGCTGTCACAGGTGGGACAAACAATCATTGAAGAAAAGGTAGGGTGGGACTGGTTTGCCTTACGCTCCTTCTGCTACCTGTGCTTGGTTTCTGCATGCTATCAGCGAAAGACTCGAGGTGCTCAACACCCTCTCGGACGCACTTCCTCCACTTAGGGCGGTCTTTGGCCAGGGACTCCCAGGTGTCGGTGGGGATGTTGCACTTTATCAAGGCAACTTTGAGGGTGTCCTTGAAACATTTCCTCTGCCTACCTTGGGCTCGCTTGCCATGTAGGAGATCCGAGTAGAGCGCTTGCTGTACAGTATAAATGCACACGAGGCCCATACTTGAGAGAAGATCATTCTGTGACCAGTTACCTTTATTGCCAAGACCTCAAGAGACAGACGGTGGGTGGAGCTTCCCCTTTTATACCTGAAAGTCCAGGTTAGGAGTGTCTCCCACAAGTTCGCCCCCTGTGGTCAATGTTCTCAAGGTGTACAACTTAGGTCAGCTTATACATGGGTTACAATGACTGTTGAATACATGACATCACATCCCCCCCAAAGTCTTATTGGGATCACAGGTTGAGTCTCTCTGGTGGGTTACACTCCCTTGTAGAACACCTGAGTTGGGGCACTGGTTGTTGGGCGCTGGCCTGAGTGTCTGCTGTTTGCGGTGCCTCAGGCCTATCCGGACTGCCCACAGTGACTGGGCTCTCCTCCACTTGGTTCCTGTGTTCGGTCACCTGTGGTGGAATAAACTCTACGTCGTGTTCTTCCTCTGCTTCTTCTATGGGGTTGTTGAACCTCCTTTTAGTTTGATCCACGTGTTTGCGGCAGATTTGTCCATTGGTAAGTTTAACTACCAAAACCCTATTCCCCTCTTTGGCAACCACAGTGCCTGCGAGCCATTTGGGCCCTGCAGCGTAATTAAGGACAAAAACGGGGTCATTGACATCAATACATCGTGCCCTCACATTGTGACTAACGCCTGCTCTCAACAATTTCTTTCATTGTAGAGTGTATAAGGGATAACCTGGTTTTGAGCGTCCTTTTCATTAGCAGCTCTGCGGGTGGAACCCCTGTGAGCGAGTGTGGTTGGGATCTATTGGCCAACAGGAGGCGTGATAAGCGGCTTTGTAGGGAACCCCCTTGGATTCTGAGCATCCCGTTTGATTATCTGCACTGCTCATTCCACCTGGCCGTTTGAGGCCGGCTTGAACGGTGCTGTTCTGACATGGTTGATTCCATTGCCTGCCATGAAGTCCTGGAATTCAGTGCTTGTGAAGCACTGGCATTGTCGCTGACCAAGACATCCGGTAGATCATGGGCGGCGAACATTGCCATAGACTTTCTACCGTGCTTGAGGATGTGCTTGAATGTGGTCAGCTTCTTCGATTCACTCGCCAGCTCCTGGGTCATGTAAGCTGAGGTCAGGTCCAATTTTGAAAAATGTTTGCCACCGGATAGCGTCGCAAAGAGGTCCTCCACTCTCGGTAGCGGGTACTGGTCTTGGAGTGACACCCGATTGATGGTGGCCTTGTAATCGCCATATATCCTGACCGACCCATCCGCCTTGAGCACCAGCACAATCGGGCTCGCCCAGTCACTGAATTCGACTGGCGAGATGATGCCTTCCCTCAGCAGGTGGTCCAATTCGCATTCTATCTTTTCCCGCATCATGTACGGCACCGCTCTGGCCTTGTGGTGTACTGGCCTGGCGTCCGGGTTTATGTGAATCACTACCTTGATCCCCATGAAAGTGCCAATGCCGGGTTGAAATAATGAGTCAAATTTGTCCAGGACCCGTGAGCATGATACTCACTCCACAGAAAAAATTGTATTGACATCGCCCCATTTCCAGTTCATGACAGCAAGCCAACTCCTCCCCAGTAGCGTGGGACCGTCCCCTGGGACAATCCAGAGTGGCGACCTGTTCTCCGAATCTTTGTGGGTCACGACTACCGTGGCGCTGCCTAGCACCGGAATGATCTCCTTTGTATATGTCCGTAGCTGTGCGTCAATCGGCGATAATTTTGGCCTCCTGGCCTTGGACACCCACAACCTTTCGAACTGTTTGATACTCATCAGGGACTGGCTGGCCCCCGTGTCCAGCTCCATTAATACTGGGATGTCATTATCGGTGGCGTCCTGATATATGAAGTGTATATGTGCTCCAAATGAACTCGCTGAATTTCAGCTTCCAGTGATTTCCCCCAGTATTCATTTGGCCTCGTAGGGCTTACATCGGGCCCGTCCTCCTCGTACATCAACCTGGCTGCAGGCTTCCTGCACATACGCGCCAAGTGACCGCTGACGTTGCAGTTTCTGCAGGTATATTGCTGATACCTGCAAGCTCTGGCTGGGTGTTTGCCTCCACAACTCCAGCATGAACTAGAGGCCCCATTGTTGGAAACAAAAGGTCCATTACCAGTCGATCGTCTCTGACTATCTCTGTAACTGTCCTTAAGCGCACTATTAACAGGTGTTGATGGCCCCATTACTGGCCGCATTGTCCATTGCGATGGCATGAATCGCCGTTCAGCTAGCCATTGTCTCTGTTGAATTCCCCCTTTGGGTTCGACTGCATGCTGGGGCATGTCCGATTGCCCTTGTCTGCCTAGAGAACTGTGTGCCGCATTAACAATGTTGACTCCCTGGTCGTTTGCCGCATTTGAGCCAAGATTTTTGCCATAAATCATTCTGGTCTCTTCCTCCCCTGAGGTAAATGTCTGGGCTATCAGAGCCACCGCTTCCAGTTCAAGTCTTTGGTCTCAATCAGTTTCCTGAAAACCCCAGCGTGCCCAATGCCCTCAATAAAAAAGTCTCGCAGCATCTCCGCTCTGCGTGCATCTGGGAACTTACATAGGCTCGCCAGTCGCCGGAGATCTGCCACAAAGTCTGGAACGCTTTGCCCTTTTCACCGCCTGTGCGTGTAAAACCGGTGTCTCGCCACGTGCATGCTGCTCGCCGGTTTAAGGTGTTCCCCGATCAACTTACTGAGCTCTTCGAACGTCTTGTCCGCCGGCTTCTCTGGCGCTAGAAGGTCCTTCATCAGGGAGTACGTTCTGGATCCACAAACCATCAGGAGATGAGCCCTGCATTTGTCGGCCGAATCCTGTCCCAACCATTCCTTAGTGACAACACTTTGCTGTAGTCTCTCAATAAAGTCGTCCCAATCATCACCAACACAGTACCTCTCTTCTGTGCTGCTAGTGGCCATGCTCGCGTGGTTTAAATCCCAGTTTCTCATTGGCAATAATATGTCCTTACTATACAGTATAAATGCACACGAGGCCCATACTTGAGAGAAGATCACTCTGTGACCAGTTACCTTTATTGCCAAGACTTCAAGAGACAGACGGTGGGTGGAGCTTCCCCTTTTATACCTGAAAGTCCAGGTTAGGAGTGTCTCCCACAAGTTCGCCCCCTGTGGTCAGTGTTCTCAAGGTGTACATCTTAAGTCAGCTTATACATGGGTTACAATGACAGTTGAATACATGACATCAGCGATTTGAAGTGTCTACTGTATATGGTCCATGTTTCTGAGCCATACAGGAGCGCGGGTATCACTACAGCCTTGTAGACCATGAGCTTGGTGGCAGGTTTGAAGGCCTGATTTTCAAACACTCTTTTCCTCAGGCGGCTAAAGGCTGCGCTGGCTCACTGGAAGCGGTGTTGAATCTGCCCTTGCTGATGATAGGCTCCCGAGGCATGGAAAGTGGCCCACATTGTCCAGGGCCGCGCCGTGGATCTTGACGACTGCAGGGGCAGAGCTGTGTGGCGGGGTCAGGTTGGTGGAGGACCTTTGTCTTACGGATGTTTAGTGTAAGGTCCATGCTTTCGTACGCCTCAGTGAAGATGCTGACTATGACTTGGAGTTCAGTCTCTGAATGTGCGCAGACGCAAACGTCGTCCGCGTACTGTAGTTCGACGACAGAGGTTGGGACGGTCTTAGATCTGGCTTGGAGACGACGGAAGTTGAACAGGTTCCCACTGGTTCTGTAGTTTAGTTCCACTCCAGTGGGGAGCTTGTTGAGTGTGAGGTGGAGCATTGCCATGAGGAAGATTGAGAAGAGGATTGGCGCGATAACGCAGCCCTGTTTGACCCCGGTCCGGACGTGATGGATCCGTTGGTAAGGATCACAGCTTTCATGTTGTCGTGGAGCAGGCGGAGGATGTTGACAAACCTTTGGGGGCAGCCGAAATGGAGGAGGACGCTCCATAGTCCCTCGTGGTTGACAGTATCAAAGGCCTTTGTAAGGTCAAAAAAGGCCATGTATAAAGGTTGGTGCTGTTCTCTGCATTTTTCTTGCAGCTGTCGCGCTGTAAAAATCATGTCCGTTGTACCCCGTAGGGGATAAAATCCGCACTGCGACTCCGGGAGGAGCTCCTCAACCACAGGGAGAAGACGGTTGAGGAGGATTCTAGCGACGATTTTCCTAGTGGCTGATATCTCCATTCTTCTGTAGTTGCTGCAGTCGGACTTGTCCCCTTTCTTAAAGATGGTCACGATCACGGCCAATATTTATCTCTCAGTCAACATCACAAAACAGCTTATCTGGTCACATTGCTGTTTGTGGGAGCTTGCTGTGCGCAATTGGCTGCCACATTTCCCACATTACAACAATGACTACACTCCAAATATGCTTCATTGGCTGTAAAGCGCTTTGAGACTATTGGTGGTCATGAAAGGAGCTAAATAAATGCAAGATTTTCTTTCCATGGAGCATATGGCCTCCTTACTCTGCCTATTAAAATGCACCGCCTCGCCCACACTTATTTATATTAAAATTCATTTGCCAATGACACGCTCATTCTATAAGTTTATTAATGTCTTCTTGTATTTTGTCCTCAATGTTATCTGCAACCCCCAATTTGGCTTTGTCGCGGGGAAAGAGCCAGGAGAGAACTAAAAAGATTACGACATAGCTAGCAAGAGATCCCATTTACCAAGGAGACAGTCTCTAGTCGGTCAGTAGTCCACCAATGAGTGTTGGTTTCAGCCCTTGCAGCCAGCAAGCAATGGGAAGGTTATGTATGCAATAAAGGTACAAACTGAGTACTGTTAACTGAACAAGATACACCCAAAGTGCCTGACTCTCAAAATGGCTGGCCTTTTATACCTGAGCAGCACCATGTGCATGCTGCTCAGTGGCCTCCAACAATGACACCATCTGGTGGCTACAAACAGAATGTACATACGTGACAATTTTCATGGATGGGTTTTTCCTGAGATTAAATGTGTCTGTTGCTCTCGGACGGGAGTGGGGGGGCGTGGTTAGGTGTCGGAGTAGTCCCTCCAATTCTGATGCAGTCGAATCCTTGACAGAATCCTGGGCGTCCTGGGTCCTGTGCTACACAAAACTCTCACCCATAGCTCCTCAGAACTGTTGCCGCACAACGGTAGGACTGGGACAGAGGTCCACCAGTGAGCCCTCACGAGCATTACCTTAGGAGGATGTGTCCCCTGGCTGGGGAGTCTAGAACCAGGGGTCACAGATGGGTTGGCCATTTAGGTCTGAGATAAGGAGAAATGTCTTCACACAGAGGGTGGTGAACCTCTGGAATTCTCTAGCCCAGAGGGCCATGGTAGCTCAGTCTTTGAGTATATTCAAAACAGAAATCGATAGATTGTTGAATATTAGGGGAATCAAGGAATATGGGGGTAGTGCAGGAAAGTGGAGTTGAGGTAGAAGATCAGCCATGATCTCATTGAATGGCAGAGCAGGCTCGAAGGGCCGAATGGCCGACTCCAGCTCCTAATTCTTATGTTCTTATGTTTTTATTACAGTGAGCCATAAAATATTGACATGCACATTGCACAGCGAACAGAGGTTCTGCCGGTTGGAGGTGTGGAGGTCCAATAGTTTCCGATCTCTCTCTCATCCAATTGCAGTCGGGACTGAGCACGTTCTTGTAATCGGCCTCCAGGTAACACTTCCATTGGACATCATCCAAAGTCTCCGACTTTCTTCACCAGTGATATGACTATCTGTTGTAGTGGGATTTAAACCCACAGCTATTGACTCAGAGGTGAAGATGCCTTTTAATGAGGCAAGCTAATACAGAGCCATTCATTACTCACATGCCAGACACGAGACTCCCAAAACAAGTGCTCTACTCGGAGCTCCTTCACGGCAAACGAGCCAAAGGTGGGCAGCGGAAACACTACAAGGGCACCTTTAAAGCCTCCCTGATAAAGTGCGACATCCCCACTGACACTGGGAGTCCCTGGCCCAAGACCGCCCTAAGTGGAGGAAGTGCATCCGGGAGGGCGCTGAGCACCTCGAGCCTCATCGCTGAGAGCATGCAGAAATCAAGCGCAGACAGCGAAAAGAGCGTGCGGCAAACCAGTCCCACCCACCCCTTCCCTCAACGACTATCTGTCCCACCTGTGACAGAGTCTGTGGCTCTCGTATTGGACTGTTCAGCCACCAAAGAACTCACTTCAGGAGTGCAAGCAAGTCTTAGAAACATAGAAAATAGGTGCAGGAGTAGGCCATTCGCCCCTTCGAGCCTGCACCGCCATTCAATGAGTTCATGGCTGAACATGCAACTTCAGTACCCCATTCCTGCTTTCTCACCATACTCCTTGATCCCCCTAGTAGTAAGGACTTCATCTAACTCCTTTTTGAATATATTTAGTGAATTGGCCTCAACAACTTTCTGTGGTAGAGAATTCCACAGGTTCACCACTCTCTGGGTGAAGAAGTTTCTCCTCATCTCGGTCCTAAATGGCTTACCCCTTATCTTTAGACTGTGACCCCAATTCCGAGGGACTGCCTATGATGATGATGAGCTATGACATAACTTGATGTGCTATTTGTCGGGCTTGTAGTTTATGGTGAATAATACGGCAAATTTCATTTTTATTCTTTGGAATTCTGGGTGTTGGGATTGAATTCTGGAAATCCGCCAGTTTTTCCATGAAAGCTGTAAACATAGAAACATAGAAACATAGAAAATAGGTGCAGGAGTAGGCCATTCGGCCCTTCTAGCCTGCACCGCCATTCAATGAGTTCATGGCTGAACATTCAACTTCAGTACCCCATTCCTGCTTTCTCGCCATACCCCTTGATCCCCCTAGCAGTAAGGACCTCATCTAACTCCTTTTTGAATATATTTAGTGAATTGGCCTCAACAACTTTCTGTGGTAGAGAATTCCACAGGTTCACCACTCTCTGGGTGAAGAAGTTCCTCCGCATCTCGGTCCTAAATGGCTTACCCCTTATCCTTAGACTGTGACCCCTGGTTCTGGACTTCCCCAACATTGGGAGCATTCTTCCTGCATCTAACCTGTCTAACCCCGTCAGAATTTTATATGTTTCTATGAGGTCCCCTCTCATTCTTCTGAACTCCAGTGAATACAAGCCCAGTTGATCCAGTCTTTCTTGATAGGTCAGTCCTGCCATCCCGGGAATCAGTCTGGTGAACCTTCGCTGCACTCCCTCAATATTAAGAATGTCCTTCCTCAGGTTAGGAGACCAAAACTGTACACAATACTCCAGGTGTGGCCTCACCAATGCCCTGTACAACTGTAGCAACACCTCCCTGCCCCTGTACTCAAATAACCAACAGCCTTGGTTATTTGTATATCAAAGGTTTATACCTAATTCCATTTTGCTTACACAAGAGGTGCTCCTTCACTCAGTAAGGACCTCTCACACTCTCTCGCTCTCCCTTGTCTTCACGCCTTTGCCACTCTGGGGTTCCCAGTCACTGCGATCCATTGTAAGCTCTCTGACTGTAAATGGAGAAATCCACAATGCTTTTTCTTAAAATCCATACCGCACACTAAGGTCGTGCATGTCGTATTGTGACGTGAAGTGACGTGATGTGACTCTGGAGTAATCATCATCATAGGCAGTCCCTCGGAATCGAGGAAGACTTGCTTCCACTCTTAGAATGAGTCCTTAGGTGGCTGAACAGTCCAATACGAGAGTCCCGGTCAGAGGTGGGACAGATAGTCGTTGAGGGAAAGGATGGGTGGGACTGGTTTGCCGCACACTCTTCCCGCTACCTGCGCTTGATTTCTGCATGCTCTCGGCGATGGGACTCGAGGTGCTCAGCGCCCTCCCGGATGCACTTACTCCACTTAGGGTGGTCTTTGGCCAGGGACTCCCAAATGTCGGTGGGGATGTTGCACTTTATCAGGGAGGCTTTGAGGGTGTCCTTGTAACGTTTCCTCTGCCCACCTTTGGCTCGTTTGCTGTGTAGGAGCTCCGCTCGGAAGTAGAGCGCTTGCTTTGGGAGCCTCGTGTCTGGCATTCAGACAATGTGACCTGCCCAGCGGAGCTGATCAAGTGCGGTCAGTGCTTCAATGCTGGGGATGTTGGCCTGGTCGAGGACGCTAATGTTGGTGCCTCTGTCTTCCCAGGGGATTTGTAGGATCTTGCGAAGACATCGTTAGTGGTATTTCTCCAGCGACTTGAGGTGCCTACTGTACATGGTCCATGTCTCTGAACCATACATAGAGTAAGGTAGCCTAGTGATTACGGTATTGAACTGGCAACCCATACGTTGTGAGTTCAAATCCCTTCATGATGCCTCTACAGGCCCATCCCTCACCCCATGGTGTGGGGTTTGATCCCATGCCCAACCCTCACCCTATGGAGATGATTTTAATGCACTCTGGCTGGTGTAAGCGGGACGGGAACAGTCTCAAAATTAGTTTGCTTCCACTCTAAAAGTGAGTTCGCAGGTGGCTGTACAGTCTCTGTCACAGTTGGGGCAGACAGTGGTTGAAGGAAAGGGTGGGTGGGACTGGTTTGCCTCATGCTCCTTCTGCTGCCTGTGCATGTTCTCTGCATGCTCTCAGCGACGGGACTCGAGGTGTTCAGCGCCCTCCCGGATGCTCCTCCTCCGCTTTGGGCGGTCTTGGGCCAGGGAGTCCCAGATGCCGGTGGGGATGTTGCATTTTTGAGGTGTCTGCTGTATATATTCCTACATTACAACAGTGACTACACTCCAAAAGTACTTCATTGGCTGTAAAGTGCTTTGAAACGTCCAGTGGTCGTGAAAGGTGCTATATAAATCCAAGTCTTTCTTTCTTTTACAGGATGGGCTGTTATGTCACCGAGCCTTTGCATGTGCGGCCGGTAGATGGTATACAGTAAGCCGTGAGTGGGCAGAGCAGGTCTGAGCTCAGCGGCAAGGGCAGCAACTGAGCACCTGGGTGGACTAGTCCTCCATTCACCAGCACTGGGGCGATGGGCTCTACGGCCTCCTCTGTGCTGACATTTCAATGCGTTCCCAAGAAATGTCCTTTGAAAGAAGGACCGATCCCCTCGGGAAGCCAATCCTTGACATGCACCAGTTCCAGCCCACGCTTTGCAGCCAACCAGCCCATTGCTGTCGGAACAGTTTGCATTCTATCTTTGCCTGTAAAATACCCAAGTTATTTGCACAGACACAGGCGATTAATCTCATTCAAATCACTTTCCATTGCCTCTGATTTTCCAGTCATATTAAACTATATATCCTGTCTCATGCTACTAGATCCATCGATGGTGGCCAGTTGAGGTCTCGTCGGCACACAAATGAAAAGGAAGACATGCCGACATACCACTGCTCTGTATTACATTGGTCTCACTCTCCTCATTCCAAACATGCTGCTCCCTGATCTAACCTAACTGAGACGGTCACAAACCCTGTTATCTGACTCAAACTGAAGCCAAACTGACAGGGCGCGAGCCCTGACTCTGATATCATTAATTGAGCCTATGCAGACAAGGCATATTCTTCTAGTCAACTTAGAGGTTTGTCACCACCAGCAAGCAAATTCCGTAGGTTTAGTTAGCGGGCATGATTCACCAACGTACGGCATGGCTTGTATTTGTCTGCAAGGTAATCTGTTGTGGTCACGATGGTCCGGTAGCTGAAGATTTGAGGGACACCGCCCTCCAGTTGGAAAGGGGTCAACTACAATCTGGCTGGTCACTGGTCTGTAGGGTCACAGATGATGCAGTGATTCATGGGAATATCGGCAGCCCACTTTTCACCCTCACGAGTTAGAACTTAAGAACATAACATAAGAAATAGGAGCAAGAGCAGTCCATACAGCCATTCAAGCCTGCCCAGCCAAAAATCTATCGATCTCAGCCTTGAATATGCTCAAGGACTGAGCCTCCACAGCCCTCTGGGGTAGAGAATTCCACAGATTCACAACCTTCTGAGAAGAGGTTTTGGGCGAAGACGCAGCCCTGCTTGACCCCGGTCCGGATGTGGATTAGGTCTGTGATGGATCCGTTGGTAAGGATCACTGCCTGCATGTTGTCGTGGAACAGGCGGAGAATGTTGACGAACTTTTGGGGGCATCCGAAACGGAGGACAACGCTCCATAGACCTTCGCGGTTGACAGTGCTGAGGGGGTGCTGCACTGTGGGAGGTGATGCCTTTTGGATGAGACATTAAGCCGTCTGCCCTCTCGAGTGGATGTAAAAAATCACACGGCACTATTTCGGAGAAGCACAGAGAAGTTCTCCTCGGTGTCCTGGCCAATATTTATCCCACACCAACATTATTAAAGCAGATTATCTGGTCATTATCACATTGCTGTCCGTGGGTCGTGAAAGGCGCTATATAAATGCAAGTCTTTCTTTTCTTATTATTGATCCATGTCTGTGGATTACTAGTCCAGTAACACATCCACTACACTACCAGACACTTAAATGCTCTGACTACAACAGAGGCTGGAGATGGAATTGTTTCTCCGGATATTTCACTTCCCTTCACGTCGGCGTGCCTTTGTCTGGGATGTCAGTGTCCTTGGCTTTGTTTGTTCCTGGCTCTGTGTATTGTACTAATGTTGCTTTCGATGCTGGGTGACGCTGACCCTCCATTTATAACCTCCCTCTTCCTTTAATTAACCATACCCGTCAGAAGTAGTCTCCTGGTCATCCGGTGTAACTTCCCCCGTCTATCCAGGGTTTCCGCCATTCATTGAAAGAAAGAAATAACTTGTATTTAATCGAGCATTTCACAACCTCAGGATGCCCCAGAGCGCCTTACAGCCAATGAAGTATGTTTCGAAGTGTGGCCACTGTTGTAGTGTATGAAAAGCAGCCAATTTGTGCACAGCAAGCTTCCACAAACGGCAATGAGATAAATGACCATATAATCTGTTTTCGTGATGTTGATTGAGGGATAAATATTGGCCAGGATACCGGGGAAAACTCCCTTGCTCGTCTTTGAAATAGTGCCATGGTATTTTCTATGTCCATCTGAGAGGGATGTAGATTTAACATCTCATCTGACATTACAGCACTCCCTCAGCACTACACTAGAGTGTCAGCCTAGATTTATGTGCTCAAGTCCCTGGAGTGGGACTTGAACCCACGACCTTCTGACTCAGAGCTTTATAAATCTAAGTTCTTTCTTCCCATTCCTTGAGGAAGTTTGTCGATCTCCCCGTAGGATGGTACAGGGCTGAACCGTACCTTCTTCACACATAAACCCAGGGGGATAATCAGACACCACCTCCTGCCTCTATGCTACCTGGTGGCTGGCCCTCTGCAGGGCAGGGGGCAGGGGGCAGGATTTCCTTGCATTGTTGCCTTACGGGCCCAATTTCTAGGCTTTCCTTGCTCTTCCCGCTCCACTTCCTCCTCCAACAAGTAAATGCATAAAGATGGGAAATCCCCGTGAGAAAAAAAGTGAACAGTTTAGTAAGTTTTTCCCAAACAGGAGGGAAGTTCCCTAATGAATGTCGGAGCCTCCAATGTGAAGGGCGAGAAAAAAATGTTGACAACAGGCCAATCCAAAGAACTTTGTGAGGCTGAATGGGACAACACAATGAGCCTCAGCATTTAACAATGTAAGAAATAGAAGCAGGAGTAAGCCATTTGGCCCTTCGATACTGCTCCGCCATTCAATAAGATCAACCTAACGACACTTTCCCACTTCATCCCCATATCCCTTGATTTCCCTAGAGTCCAAAAATCTATCGATCTCAATTTTGAATGTACTCAACGACTGAGCCTCCACAGCCCACTGGGGTAGATAATTCTAAAAATTCACAATCCTCTGAGTGAAAACAGACACAAAGTATTTGTTTAATTTCTCTGTCATTTCTTTATTCCCCATTATAATTTCTCCTGTCTCAGCCTGTAAGGGACCCACATTCACTTTCGCTAATCTTTTCCTTTTTACATACCTGGAGAAGCTTTTACAGTCTGTTTTTATGTCTCCCACTAGTTTACTCATATTCTATTTTCCCTTTCTTTATCAATTTTTTGGTGCTCCTTTGCTGAATTCTAAAATCCTCCCAATCCTCAGGCTTACTGCTATTTTTGGCAACATTATTAGCCTCTTCCTTTGATCTAATACTATCTTTAACTTCTCTTGTTAGCCACAGTTGGAGCATTTTTCCCGTGGGGTTTTTGTGCCTTGGAATGTACGTTTGCTGTAAATTATGTATAAATTCTTTAAATGCTAGCCATTGCTCATCTACCGTCATACCTTTTAATGTAGTTCCCCAATCTACCTTAGCCAACTCACCCCTCATACCTACGTAGTTTGCTTTGTTTAGATTTAAGATCCTAGTTTCGGACTGAACTAAATCACTTTCAAACTTAATATAAAATTCTATCGTATTAGGGTCACTCTTTCCTAAAGGCCCCTTTACTACAAGCTTATTAATTAACCCTTTCTCATTGTATAACATCAGATCTAAAATAGCCTGTTCCCTGGTTGGTTCCTCAACATACTGATGTAGAAAACGATCTTGTATGAATTCCATGAATTCGTCCTCTATACTCTAAACTATTATTGCAAATTTGTGCCCTTTGGAACCTCTGGCCCCTTTGACTCGTGACAGAATTATGGGAGATGAACAAAGCTAGAGCAAGACAGAACTGCGTCACTATGGTTAAAGTAGGGCCTGCAGTAGAGTGATTGTAACGCAGTCCAAACCCAGTTGCTGCACAACTATCCCTGAAAGCAACACTCTCCCACTCAGAGACCCACGGACAGCGAGTGTGGGAAACTCAAATTGTCATAGCAATGTAGTCGGAAACGCCCTTTCTGTGGTTGGTCCTACAGCACATTTTCAAGGGGGAGATATTTATACTGCAGTGAGCAAAAAACTGGAAATCCCTGACCTGAAATAGCACCAAAAAGTAAAGTTGTTCTAAAACTCCTGTGAAACGCCTTGGGACTTTTCACTACGTTAAAGGCGCTATATATAAATAAAAGTTGTTGTTGTTATTGTAAATAGAGAGTTGATGTAAAATCAGGAATGGAACCGGACATGAGAACATAAGAAGAAATAGGAGCAGGAGTAGGCCACCTGACCCCTCGAGCCTGCTCCGCCATTCAATAAGATCATGGCTGATCTGATCATGGGCTCAGCTTCACTTACCCGCCCGCTCCCCATAACCCCTTATCCCCTTATCGTTCAAAAATCTTAAATATATTCAATGACCCAGCTTCCATAGCTCTCTGGGGCAGAGAATTTCACAGATTTACAACCCTCTGAGAGAAGAAATTACTCCTCATCTCAGTTTTAAATGGGCAACCCCTTATTCTTAAACTATGTCCCCTAGTTCTAGATTCCCCCACGAGTGGAAATATCCTCTCTGCATCCACCTTGTCGAGCCCCCTCATTATCTTATATGTTTCAATAAGATCACCTCATTCTTCTAAACTCCAATGAGTAGAGGCCCAACCTACTCAACCTTTCTTCATAAGTCAACCCCTTCATCTCTGGAATCAACCGAGTGAACCTTCTCCGAACAGCATCCAATGTAAGTATATCCTTCCTTAAATAAGGAGACCAAAACTGTACGCAGTACTCTAGGTGTGGCCTCACCAATACCCTATACAGTTGCAGCAGGACTTCCCTGCTTTTATACTCTATCCCCCTTGCGATAAAGGCTATCATTCCATTTGCCTTCCTGAGTACCCCATAAGGTACTGTTCATCCCAACCGGAAAATGACCCATTTATCCCAACTCTCCGTTTTCTGTTAGTTAGCCAATCCTCTTTTCCATGCTAATATATTACCCCCAACCCTTGGAGAAAACATCGGTAAATATGTGAGGCCTCAATTGAGATGTCAAGTTATTCCACGCTTCGATTTTATCTTTGAGCTTGACTGATTGACAGCCCCGAACCCTGAGGCCTTTTGACTGGGATGAATGATTAAGACTTCAGTCATGTCGTTAGTTCAGTTCAGTCTAAATTATGAGTAACGTATTGTGCGTCCCACCTGGTTTCGGTCCCCGCCACGAACTCCGTTCCCTAGCCACTGACTCCATCCCTCTCCCCAACACTTGTCTGAGGCTGAACCAGACTGGTCGCAATAAAAGCAGAAAATGCTGGAAGTCTCAGCATCTGTGGAGAGAAACAGAGTCAACGTTTTAGGTCGCAACCTAGGTGTCATATTTGACCCTGAAATGAGCTTTCGACCACATATCCGCAGCATAACAAAGACCACCTTCTCCACTTTCGTAACATCGCCCATCTCCGTCTCTGCCTCAGCTCATCCGCTGCTGAAGCCCCCATCCATGCCTTTGTTACCTCTAGACTTGACGATTCCAACACACTCCAGGCTGGCCTCCAACATTTTACCCTACGTAAACACAGAGGTGATCCAAAACTCGGCAGCCCGTGTCCTAACTCGCACCATTCCCGTTCACCCATCACCCCTGTGCTCGCTGACCTACATTGGCTCCCGGTTAAGCATCGCCTCGATTTCAAAATTCTCATCCTTGTTTCCAAATCCCTCCATGGCCTCGCCCCCTCCCTATCTCTGTAATCTCCTCCAGTCCCACAATCCCCCCGAGATATCTGTGTTCCTCAAATTCTGCCCTCTTGCGCATCCCTGATTATAATTACTCAACCATTGGTGGCCGTGCCTTCTGTTGCCTAGGCCCCAAGCTCTGGAACTCCCTGCCTAAACCTCTCTGTCTCTCTACCTCTCTTCCCTCCTTCAAGACGCTCCTTAAAACCTCCCTCTTTGACCAAGCTTTTGGCCACCTGCCCTACTTTCTCCTTATGTGGCTCGGTGTCAAATGCTTTGTCTCATAATATTCCTGTGACCTTGAGATGTTTCACTACGTTAAAGGCGCTATATAGAAACATAGAAAATAGGTGCAGGAGTAGGCCATTCGGCACTTCGAGCCTTCCGCCATTCAATGAGTTCATGGCTGAACATGCAACTTCAGTACCCCATTCCTGCTTTCTCGCCATACCCCTTGATCCCCCTAGTAGTAAGGACTTCATCTAACTCCTTTTTGAATATAAATATAAGTTGTTGTTGTTGTTGTCTCTGGTGTAAGCGGTAATTGTTAGGCTTGCGGTTATGCTAATCACAGGGCACATGAGGTATGAACTACGATTCATTGGCAACACAGGGCTGCCTATAGAAACTGCAATAGACAGGCATCAGTTGCGAAGCTTTGAACCTGGATTGTTCCTTTGCAGTCGAGCCTTTATGGCTGATGCAAACCAGAGCGAAGGGAATCTAAATCTTTGTAAATACTAAGTCCCAACCGCCAACAAACAGGTGGCAGGTTTAATCTTCAACAAATCAAGTCCCAGTATTTCCCTCTCTACATTTCCAGTGATGGGTCAAAAATAGGAGCCTTAGCTCTTAGCTTCAGTCTTTTTAGGCAAAGGTTTGCTGGTAGTTCTTTTCTCCACTACTAGGCACTAGGTAAATGCAAGTTAGTGTTGAATATTGTGGTAAAAGGCTGGTTGGAAGCCCAGCATCCCTGATGATGCCTCTTTGTCTGTGACTGCGAACAGGGGCCACAGGTGACTGAGCAGCAGCTGCTAGCAGTTCCGAACCGCAGATTTAAAACAAATATTATTCATTCCTGGGATGTGGGTGTCACTGGCAAGGTCAGCATTTATTGCCCATCCCTAATTGCCCTTGAGAAGGTGGTGGTGAGCTGCCTTCTTGAACCGCTGCTGCAGTCCGTGTGGTGAAGGTGCTCCCACAGTGCTGTTGGGGAGGGAGTTCCAGGATTGTGACCCAGTGAAAATGAAGGAACGGCGATATATTTCCAAGTCAGGATGGTGTGCGACTGGGAGAGGAACTTGCAGGTGGTGGTGTTACCATGCGCCTGCTGCCCTTGTCCTTCTAGGTGATAGAGGTCGTGGGTTTGGGAGGTGCTGCCGAAGAAGCCTTGGTGAGTTGCTGCAGTGCATCTTGTAGATGGTACACACTGCAGCCATGGTACGCCGGTGGTGGAGGGAGGGAATGTTTAAGGTGGTGGATGGGGTGCCAATCGAGCGGGCTGCTTTGTCCTGGATGCTGTCGAGCTTCGAGTGTTGTTGGAGCTGCACTCATCCAGGCCAGTGGAGAGTATTCCATCACATTCCTGACTTGTGCCTTGTAGATGGTGGAAAGGCTTTAGCAAGCCAGGAGGTGAGACAGAATACCCAGTCTCTGATCTGCTTTCGTAGCCACAGTATTTATGTGGCTCCAGCGATTTGAGGTGTCTGCTGTATATGGTTCACGTCTCTGAACCATATAGGAGGGCGGGTATCACTACAACCCTGTAAACTATAAACTTGGTGCCAGATTTGAGGGCCTGATCTTCGAACTCTCTCTTCCTCAGGCGATCGAAGGCTGCGCTGACACACTGGAGGCGGTGTTGGACCTCGTCTTTGATGTCTGCCCTTGCTGATAATAGGCTCCCAAATATGGAAAGTGGTCCACTTTGTCCAGGGCCGCGCCGTGGATTTTGATGGCTGGGGGGCAGTGCTGTGTGGCGGGGTCAGGTTGGTGGAGGACCTTTGTCTTAACTTTGTTTAGTGTACGGCTATGCTTTCATACCACCAACAATGTCTCCGCAAGATCCTGCAAATCCCCTAGGAGGACAGACGCGCCAACGTCAGTGTTCTCGATCAGGCCAACATTCCCAGCATCGAAACACTGACCACACTCGACCAGCTCCGTTGGGCGGGCCACATTGTCCGCATGCCCGACACAAGACTCCCAAAGCAAGCGCTCTACTCGGAACTCCTACATGGCAGGCAATCCCCTGGTGGGCAGAGGAAACATTTCAAGGTCATCCTCAAAGCCTCCTTGATAAAGTGCAACATCCCCACCGACACCTGGGAGTCCCTGGCTCAAGATCGCCTTAAGTAAGGGAAGAACATCCGGGAGGGCGCTGAGCACCTCAAGTCTCGTCGCCGAGAACATGCAGAAAACAAGGGCAGAGCGGAAGGAGCGTGCGGCAAACCAGGCTCCCCACCCACCCTTTCCTTCATCGACTGTCTGTCCCATCTGTAATTCCCGTATTCAATTGTACAATCACCTGAGAACTCACTTTTAGAATGGAAGCAAGTCTTCCTCGATCTCGAGGGACTGCCAATGATGATGATGATGATTTATGTGGCTGATCCAGTTAAGTTTCTGGTCAATGGTGACCCCCCCAGGATGTTGATGATGGGGGATTCGGCGATGGTAATGCCGTTGAATGTCAAGGGGCGGTGGTCAACTCTCGTTTGGTGGAGATGGTCATTGCCTGGCACTTTTGTGGCACAAATGTTACTTGCCACTTATCAGCCCAAGCCTGAATGTCATCCAGATTTTGCTGCATGTGGGCAAGGACTGCTCCATTATCTGAGGAGTTGTGAATGGCACTGAACACTGTGCAGTCATCAGTGAACATCCCCACTTCTGACCTTATGATGGAGGGAGGGTCATTGATGAAGCAGCTAAAGATGGTTGGGCCTAGGACACTGCCCTGAGGAACTCCTGTAGCGATGTCCTGGGGCTGTGATGATTGACCTCCAACAACCACAACCATCTTCCTTTGTGCTGGGTATGACTCCAGCCAGTGGAGAGCTTTCCCCCTGATTCCCATTGAATTCAATTTTACTCAATGATGTCCTTGATGCCACACTCGGTCAAAAGCTGCCTTGATTTCAAGGGCAGTCACTCTCACCTCACCTCTGGAATTCAGCTCTTTTATCCATGTTTGGACCAAGGCTGTAATGAGGTCTGGAGCCGAGTGGTCCTGGCGGTACCCAAACTGAGCATCGGTGAGCAGGTTATTGGTGAGTAAGTGACGCTTGATAGCACTGTCAACAACACCTTCCATCACTTTGCTGATGATTGAGAGTAGACTGATGGGGCGGTAATTGGCCAGATTGGATTTGTCCTGCTTTTTGTGGACAGGACATACCTGGGTAGTTTTCCACATTGTCGGGTAGATGCCAGTGTTGTAGCTGTACTGGAACAGCTTGGCTAGAGGCGTGGCTAGTTCTGGAGCACAGGTCTTTAGCACGACAGCCGGGATGTTGACGGAGCCCACAGACTTTGTTTTATCCAGTGCGCTGAGCTGCTTCTTGATATCACGTGGAGTGAAGCTAATTGACTGAAGATTGGTTTCTATCTTGGTGGGGACCTCAGGAAGAGGCCGATATGGATCATCCACTCGGCACTTCTGGCTGAAGGTGATTGTAAACGCTTCTGCCTTGTCTTTTGCCCTCACCTGCTGAGCTCTGCCATCATTGAGGATGGGGATATTGATGGAGCCTCCTCCTCCCGTTAGCTGTTTAATGGTCCACCACCATCCAGAGCTTTGATCTGATCCGTTGATTGTGGGATTAATTTTCCCTATCTATAGCATACTGCTTCCGCTCTTTAGCATGCATGTAGTCCTGTGTTGCAGCTTCCCCAGGTTGGCACCTCATTTTTAGGTACGCCTGGTGCTGTTCCTGGCATGCTCTTTTGCACTTTTCATTGAACTAGGATTGGTTCCCTGG
Source organism: Pristiophorus japonicus (assembly GCF_044704955.1). Classification (NCBI taxonomy): domain Eukaryota; kingdom Metazoa; phylum Chordata; class Chondrichthyes; family Pristiophoridae; genus Pristiophorus; species Pristiophorus japonicus. Next base: position 221,231,115 of record NC_091983.1, on the reverse strand, counting down.
CTTGATGGTAATGGTAGAGTGAGTGATATGCCGGGCCATGAGGTTACAGATTGTGGTGGAATACAATTCAGCTGCTGCTGATGGCCCACAGCACCTCACGGATGCCCAGTTTTGAGAAACTAGGTCTGTTTTGCATCTACCCTATTTAGCACGGTGGTAGTACCGCACAATATAGAAAATAGAACAAGGCACTGTGATTTACATATGGACTCTGGACAGAAGGATGAAGAACTCTGTGTGGATTACACTGAGACATCATCATCATCATCATAGGCAGTCCCTTGGAATCGAAGAAGGCTTGCTTCCACTCCTGAAGTGAGTTCTTTGGTGACTGAACAGTCCAATACAAGAGCCACAGACTCTGTCACAGGTGGGGCAGATAGTCGTTGAGGGAAGGGGTGGGTGGGATTGGTTTGCTGCATGCTCTTGCCGCTGCCTGCGCTTGATTTCTGCACCTCTCGGCGTTGAGACTCGAGGAGCTCAGTGCCCTCCCGGATGCTCTTCCTCCACTTAGGACGGTCTTGGGCCAGGGACTCCCAGGTGTCAGTGGGGATGTCGCACTTTATCAGGGAGGCTTTGAGGGTGTCCTTGTAACGTTTCTGCTGCCCACCTTTGCTCGTTTGCCGTGAAGGAGCTCCGAGTAGAGCACTTGCTTTGGGAGTCTCGTGTCCGGCATGCTAATGATGTGGCCTGCCCAGCGGAGCTGATCGAGTGTGGTCAGTGCTTCAATGCGGGGATGTTGGCCTGGTCGAGGACACTGATGTTGGTGCGCCTGTCCTCCCAGGGGATTGGCAGGATCTTGCGGAGACATTGTTGGTGATATTTCTCCAGCGACTTGAGGTGCCTGCTGTACATGGTCCACGTCTCTGAGCCATACAAGAGAGCAGGTATTACTACAGCCCTGTAGACCATGAGCTTGGTGGTAGTTTTGAGGGCCTGGTCTTCAAATACTCTTTTCCTCAAGCGGCCGAAGACTGCACGGGCGCAACAGAGGCGGTGTTGAATCTCGTCGTCGATGCCTGCTCTTGTTGATAGGAGGCTCCCGAGACATAGGAAGTGGTCCACGTTATCCAGGGCCACGCCGTGGATCTTGATGACTGGGGGGCAGTGCTGTGCGGTGAGGACAGACTGGTGGAGGACCTTTGTCTTACAGATGTTTAGCGTAAGGCCCATGCTTTTGTACGCCTTAGTAAATATGTCGACTATGTCCTGGAGTTCAGCCTCTGTATGTGCGCAGACACTGAGACGGCAGCACCCCTCTCTGGTACATTGTGGTATTACAACAGATGTTAATTCGCACCAACCAGCGGAGATAATGGGGCCAGAGAGACACAGGATTGCCCCCTGGTGGTGACCAGGAGCTGGACACCTCATGACCATGGCATGGGTGGGCACGAGGACCACTGCAGCTATTCTTCTGCTGTGACACCACTGGGAGTGGGAGGCCTGACTTCAGTAGAAGGGATCTGCCTCTGGAACCCACACTGCACAGATAATGATCACTGGCGCAGGAAACTGGGATGGGGTTAAAGCGGGGTCACTCCGACCATCCCCTGGCAGGAGTACAATCCAGCCGTGGTCAAGTCACAGACATGGGAAATGGTGCCGGGAATATTCCCAGTCTCTGTCCTGTTGCAGAGGACCTGGCTGGCAGATAATGGGAACTGGGACACCCCAGCCTTTAGTCTTACACATAGTGTGGCACAGTAATAATGTCTGTAGGCCTGCGAATGAAGACAAGGACACAATAAACAACAGGAACTGGGCTGTGAGGTGAGCTAAGCTCAGGCAAGGAACCCAAAACCTCGATTTTAAAATTCTCATCCTTGTTTTCATGACTGCGCCCTTCCCCATCCCTGTAACCTCCTCCAGCCCTACAACCCCCATCGCTGTAACCTCCTCCAGTCCTACAACCCCCCATCCTTGTAACCTCCTCCAGCCCTACAACCCTCATCGCTGTAACCTCCTCCAGCCCTACAATCCCCCCATCCCTATAACCTCCTCCAGCCCTACAACCCCCCCATCCCTATAACCTCCTCCAGCCCTACAACCCCCCGATCCCTGTAACCTCCTCCAGCCCTACAACCCCCCATCCCTGTAACCTTCTCCAGCCGTACACTCCACCATCGCTGTAACCTCCGGCAGCCCTACAACCCCCCATCGCTGTAACCCCCTCCAGCCCTACAATCCCCCCATCTCTGTAACCTCCTCCAGTCCTACAACCCCCCATCCTTGTAACCTCCTCCAGCCCTACAACCCTCATCGCTGTAACCTCCTCCAGCCCTACAACCCCCCCATCTCTGTAACCTCCTCCAGCCCTACAACCCCCATCGCTGTAACCTCCTCCAGCCCTACAACCCACCATCCCTGTAACCTCCGGCAGCCCTACAACCCACCATCGCTGTAACCTCCTCCAGCCCTACAACCCACCATCCCTGTAACCTCCGGCAGCCCTACAACCCACCATCGCTGTAATCTCCTCCAGTCCTACAACCCCCAATCCTTGTAACCTCCTCCAGCCGTACAACCCACCATCGTTGTAACCTCCTCCAGCCCTACAACCCACCATCCCTGTAACCTCCTCCAGTCCTACAACCCCCCATCCTTGTAACCTCCTCCAGCCCTACAACCCTCATCGCTGTAACCTCCTCCAGCCCTACAATCCCCCCCATCCCTATAACCTCCTCCAGCCCTACAACCCCCCCATCCCTATAACCTCCTCCAGCCCTACAACCCCCCGATCCCTGTAACCTCCTCCAGCCCTACAACCCCCCATCCCTGTAACCTCCTCCAGCCGTACACTCCACCATCGCTGTAACCTCCGGCAGCCCTACAACCCCCCATCGCTGTAACCTCCTCCAGCCCTACAATCCCCCCATCTCTGTAACCTCCTCCAGTCCTACAACCCCCCATCCTTGTAACCTCCTCCAGCCCTACAACCCTCATCGCTGTAACCTCCTCCAGCCCTACAACCCCCCCATCTCTGTAACCTCCTCTAGCCCTACAACCCCCATCGCTGTAACCTCCTCCAGCCCTACAACCCACCATCCCTGTAACCTCCGGCAGCCCTACAACCCACCATCGCTGTAACCTCCTCCAGCCCTACAACCCACCATCCCTGTAACCTCCGGCAGCCCTACAACCCACCATCGCTGTAACCTCCTCCAGTCCTACAACCCCCAATCCTTGTAACCTCCTCCAGCCGTACAACCCACCATCGCTGTAACCTCCTCCAGCCCTACAACCCACCATCCCTGTAACCTCCTCCAGCCCTACAACCCCCATACCTGTAACCTCCTCCAGCCCTACAACCCCCATCCCTGTAACCTCCTCCAGCCCTACAACCCACCATCGCTGTAACCTCCTCCAGCCCTACAACCCACCATCCCTGTAACCTCCTCCAGCCCTACAACCCCCATCCCTGTAACCTCCTCCAGCCGTTCACCCCACCATCACTGTAACCTCCTCCAGTCCTACAACCCCCAATCCTTGAAACCTCCTCCAGCCCTACAACCCCTCGAGATCTCTGCGCATCTCCAATTCTGCCCTCTAGTCCATCCCCGATTTTAATCGCTCCACTATTGCCGACCGAGCTTTCAGCTGCCTGTGCCCTAAACTCTGTAATACTCTAAACCTCTCCGCCTCTCCACCTCTCTCTCCTCCTTTAAGACGCTCCTTAAAGCCTACTTTTTGACCAATATCAGTCACCTGTCCCAATATCTCCGATGTAGTTCGGTGTCACCTTCTGTTTGGTAACGCTCCTGTGAAGCGCCTTGGGATATTTCGCTACATTAACAACTTGAATTTATACAGAGCCTTTCAGATTGGTCTTAAGGGCTGTGCAATGAGATTAACACCTCACACAGAGCATTATCCAACAATAGATGGCCTTATGGAATGCGCTATAATGACGTACCCGTGCAGTTGTCCTGTGCCAGGTTGGGTGGGTTGTGCAGGAGGTTGCTGGTGAACGTTTACAGACTAACTTTCAATAAGGCGCAGCGCTGGTGTCCCCTTGTGGCGATGGCCCACCTGACAGGCTGAAGGAGCATTTACTGTCGATTTGTGAAGTAAATCTCAGCCGCAGAGCCAGGCCGAGTGAGTGCAATGCAAGGAACAACTTAACCACACCAGGCTGGCTCGGTAAACTTAAAGAACCCTCATCTCTAAAATGAAAGAGTCCCACCACCTCTCTAACCTAACTCCCACCCCTGCCCTGGGCCGCCAACTCTGGGACGTACTCCTGGTGGTTTCAGCATGTGACCTCCTGCCTCCAACTGCCCCGCCCCCACACACTTGCCATTGGTCGGCTGACACGTCAATCTTCGTGACGCATCACCTTCCCACAGCCAATCAGAAAGCAGAGAGACTCTTCATTGCCCCATTGGATGATTCTTCACTCTCAGTCAAACAGCCTTTTAACAACTAAAAGCAAAAGTATTCAAAGAAAATGTTTTAAAACAATTTTTTTTAAAGCCCCTCGGATTTTTCTCCAGTATTTGCTGGCAGCAGTGTCCTAGAGATTAATCCTCAATCCCAGGAGACTCCAGAGCAATCCTGGAGGGTTGACGGCCGACTGCCACTGTGCCTCAAGTCAGGACAGGCCTTTGGCCTTCAACTCCAACAACCTCAGACGGGAAAATGACCCGTTTATCCCTACTCTCTGCTTTCTGTCCATTAACCAATCCTCTCTCAGTGCTAAAATATTACCCCTAAAGGCAATAAAAGTGGCATCCAGGGCAACAGCCAGGAACAGGCAGTTGCAAATCGGGGTCCTGACTCCTGTTTGAGGCCTCAATGGTAAAGTGGGCCGCACCTTCAGGAAAAGCTGATCCACCTTCAAGGCACCACTGGAGGCCGGCAAGAAAAAGCTACGTTTAAAAACAATACTGACCTGGGTGTGGAACCGCAAGAGGCAGGAGTTCCCAGCACCCCTCCCCCACCCCTCCCCCCCAGCTCTGCTGCAGTGCCGGAAACCATCGCAGCCTCCTCGCTCCCTCCCTCACGATCGTTTGTCCCATCCTCCCTGCCCGACGCCCCTCCCGACCGCTCCTGCCTCCTCTCCCGTCCATCCCTACCATCGCCATCAAAATAGACGGCCATGAGTTGAATTTCTCCCCCAATTCAGAGTGTGGTCAGACGTGGAATTCAAATAGTTTGGGAGCAAAGTCCATAAAATGGGCTTTTTAGAAGAATTTTAAGATTCTTTTAAAACAGAATTATTTGTTGGAAAAAACGCGCGTGGGGCCCTGGACGCCTCTTTTATTGCCTTTGGGGGGTAATATTTTAGCACTGAGAGAGGATTGGTTAATGGACAGAAAGCAGGAGTGTGGGATAAAACGAGGGGTGCAATAATTGCCCAAATTGGGAGCGCAGTCGGCGGTGTGCCCCTGGATAGATTGACTGTCGGGTTCGGGCCTCATTAACATACAGTCAGCAAGCTGCCCTGTGCTCAATGTGTGCTAACGGCTCGCTCACCGAACTGGGAGGGCCAAAAATCCAGTGGCTCCATGGGTGGGCTGAGCCAGAGGTCAGCGGGAAACGGAGTGGGGATGAGGGAGGAAATTGTCCAGGCCCCAGATAATATATTTCAGGGCTCTATTGAGGGTGGATGAGGGCCGGTGGACTGGAGATTGGGCAGTGTAGGACTCATTGTTAAAGGAAGGCTGAGCTAACCTGGGTAATGACAGGACATGACCTCCAATGTGCCAGTCACTGGAGAAGCGCCTTGTAGAAGCACCAGATTAGGCACTAGAGCACAGCGTACTGGCACCAGGGGCAAACACCAGGGTAGTACAGAATAGACAAGTCTGTGCAATTCATTTGCATTGTGCACAGAGACAGTTCCTGCAATGATTGGCACTTTGGATTGTGCCAGGAAATAAGTGGTTCTTTTGGCAGCTGGGCAGTGGCCTTGGTTGTGGTGTGGAAGAACTGGGACAGATGTCTCACAACCGAGCAAGAGCAGATGGTGGAGACAGGGACAGAAGTGAAGACTCCTCGTCAGAGGGTCAGGACTCTCCCAGAGCTCTGCTCAACTGCATGCAGAAGCTGAGCGTCGGGGACCATCAGAAAAGGGTGATCCTGGAGCTGCAGGAACAAGGGCAGGAGGGTCTGACTGCCAATGTTCAGAGAATGGAGGAGTCCATCTCCAATATGAGCACTACCCCCCCAACACTTCCGATCTCCCCTCGAGCATTCAGTTAAGATCACTTACAAACTTTAAGATCACAAAAACTTTAAGATTACTTAAGATTACATCACTTACAAAAAGCTTTGAAGTTGAGAAGTTATAACAGTAACAACAGTAACAACAACAGTGGTAAAGAAAGACTGCACCCATCTCTCCTCCACCTTATTCTAAGACCGCCCGCTGCGCTTGGTCTTGGTGACTCCACCCCTGCCCGCAGGCAGTGACACAGCGTTTCTTGGGTTGGTACCAAGCTTATTCTTTCAAACATCTCGGGTAATATGCATTTCTTGATGGGGGGCGTGTGCAGGCGGTAATGTGGAAGGCCCAGCTTGGGCCTCTTCAGAGGCTGGTCTGGGGGTTTGAGTGGGAGTGGCAGTTGATTCCGTCAATGGCCGCGATGTCTGGGCGTGTTCCCTTATTGCAGCAGCTAACTCCGACATTCCCTCTCTCATGTTCACCGACAGTATCTCAGCTACCTGCGACATTCCCTCTCTCATGTTCACCGACAGTATCTCAACTACCTGCGACATTCCCTCCCTCATGTTCACTGACAGTATCTCAACTACCTGCGACATTCCCTCCCTCATGTTCACCGCCAGTATCTCAACTACCTGCGACATTCCCTCCCTCATGTTCACCGACAGTGTCTCAGCTAGCTCCGACATTCCCTCCCTCATGTTCACCGACAGTCTATCAGCTAGCTCCGACATTCCCTCCCTCATGTTCACCGACAGTCTATCAGCTAGCTCCGACATTCCCTCCCTCATGTTCACCGACAGTATCTCAACGACCTGCGACATTCCCTCCCTCATGTTCACTGACAGTGTCTCAGCTAGCTCCGACATTCCCTCCCTCATGTTCACTGACAGTATCTCAACGACCTGCGACATTCCCTCCCTCATGTTCACTGACAGTGTCTCAACTACCTGCGACATTCCCTCCCTCATGTTCACCGACAGTGTCTCAGCTACCTGCGACATTCCCTCCCTCATGTTCACCGACAGTATCTCAGCTACCTGCGACATTCCCTCCCTCATGTTCACCGACAGTGTCTCAGCTACCTGTGACATTCCCTCCCTCATGTTCACCGACAGTATCTCAGCTACCTGCGACATTCCCTCCCTCATGTTCACTGACAGTGTCTCAGCTACCTGCGACATTCCCTCCCTCATGTTCACCGACAGTATCTCAGCTACCTGCGACATTCCCTCCCTCATGTTCACTGACAGTGTCTCAACTACCTGCGACATTCCCTCCCTCATGTTCACCGACAGTATCTCAGCTACCTACGACATTCCCTCCCTCATGTTCACCGACAGTGTCTCAACGACCTGCGACATTCCCTCCCTCATGTTCACCGACAGTGTCTCAACGACCTGCGACATTCCCTCCCTCATGTTCACTGACAGTGTCTCAGCTACCTGCAACATTCCCTCCCTCATGTTCACCGACAGTGTCTCAACTACCTGCGACATTCCCTCCCTCATGTTCACCGACAGTATCTCAGCTACCTGCGACATTCCCTCCCTCATGTTCACCGACAGTTTATCAGCTACCTGCGACATTCCCTCCCTCATGTTCACCGACAGTGTCTCAACGACCTGCGACATTCCCTCCCTCATGTTCACTGACAGTGTCTCAGCAGTCTGCGACATTCCCTCCCTCATGTTCACCGACAGTGTCTCAACGACCTGCGACATTCCCTCCCTCATGTTCACTGACAGTGTCTCAGCTGTCTGCGACATTCCCTCCCTCATGTTCACTGACAGTGTCTCAACGACCTGCGACATTCCCTCCCTCATGTTCACCGACAGTGTCTCAACGACCTGCGACATTCCCTCCCTCATGTTCACTGACAGTGTCTCAACGACCTGCGACATTCCCTCCCTCATGTTCACCGACAGTGTCTCAACTACCTGCGACATTCCCTCCCTCATGTTCACCGACAGTGTATCAGCTACCTGCGACATTCCCTTCCTCATGTTCACCGACAGTGTATCAGCTACCTGCGACATTCCCTCCCTCATGTTCACTGACAGTGTCTCAACTACCTGCGACATTCCCTCCCTCATGTTCACTGACAGTGTCTCAACTACCTGCGACATTCCCTCCCTCATGTTCACCGACAGTGTCTCAGCTACCTGCGACATTCCCTCCCTCATGTTCACCGACAGTGTCTCAACGACCTGCGACATTCCCTCCCTCATGTTCACCGACAGTGTCTCAGCTACCTGCGACATTCCCTTCCTCATGTTCACCGACAGTGTCTCAGCTACCTGCGACATTCCCTCCCTCATGTTCACCGACAGTGTCTCAACGACCTGCGACATTCCCTCCCTCATGTTCACCGACAGTCTATCAGCTAGCTCCGACATTCCCTCCCTCATGTTCACCGACAGTGTCTCAGCGACCTGCGACATTCCCTCCCTCATGTTCACCGACAGTGTCTCAACTACCTGCGACATTCCCTCCCTCATGGTCACCGACAGTGTCTCAACGACCTGCGACATTCCCTCCCTCATGTTCACCGACAGTGTGTATCAGCTACCTGCGACATTCCCTCCCTCATGTTCACCGACAGTATCTCAACTACCTGCGACATTCCCTCCCTCATGTTCACCGACAGTGTCTCAACTACCTGCGACATTCCCTCCCTCATGTTCACCGACAGTGTATCAGCTACCTGCGACATTCCCTCCCTCATGTTCACCGACAGTATCTCAACTACCTGCGACATTCCCTCCCTCATGTTCACCGACAGTGTCTCAGCTACCTGCGACATTCCCTCCCTCATGTTCACCGACAGTATCTCAACTACCTGCGACATTCCCTCCCTCATGTTCACTGACAGTGTCTCAGCTACCTGCGACATTCCCTCCCTCATGTTCACCGACAGTGTCTCAACGACCTGCGACATTCCCTCCCTCATGTTCACTGACAGTATCTCAACTACCTGCGACATTCCCTCCCTCATGTTCACCGACAGTGTCTCAACGACCTGCGACATTCCCTCCCTCATGTTCACTGACAGTATCTCAGCGACCTGCGACATTCCCTCCCTCATGTTCACCGACAGTGTCTCAACTACCTGCGACATTCCCTCCCTCATGTTCACCGACAGTGTCTCAACGACCTGCGACATTCCCTCCCTCATGTTCACCGACAGTGTGTATCAGCTACCTGCGACATTCCCTCCCTCATGTTCACCGACAGTATCTCAACTACCTGCGACATTCCCTCCCTCATGTTCACCGACAGTGTCTCAACTACCTGCGACATTCCCTCCCTCATGTTCACCGACAGTGTATCAGCTACCTGCGACATTCCCTCCCTCATGTTCACCGACAGTATCTCAACTACCTGCGACATTCCCTCCCTCATGTTCACTGACAGTGTCTCAGCTACCTGCGACATTCCCTCCCTCATGTTCACCGACAGTATCTCAACTACCTGCGACATTCCCTCCCTCATGTTCACTGACAGTGTCTCAGCTACCTGCGACATTCCCTCCCTCATGTTCACCGACAGTGTCTCAACGACCTGCGACATTCCCTCCCTCATGTTCACTGACAGTATCTCAACTACCTGCGACATTCCCTCCCTCATGTTCACCGACAGTGTCTCAACGACCTGCGACATTCCCTCCCTCATGTTCACTGACAGTATCTCAACTACCTGCGACATTCCCTCCCTCATGTTCACCGACAGTGTCTCAACGACCTGCGACATTCCCTTCCTCATGTTCACCGACAGTATCTCAGCTACCTGCGACATTCCCTCCCTCATGTTCACTGACAGTGTCTCAACTACCTGCGACATTCCCTCCCTCATGTTCACCGACAGTATCTCAGCTACCTACGACATTCCCTCCCTCATGTTCACCGACAGTGTCTCAACGACCTGCGACATTCCCTCCCTCATGTTCACCGACAGTATCTCAGCTACCTGCGACATTCCCTCCCTCATGTTCACTGACAGTGTCTCAGCTACCTGCAACATTCCCTCCCTCATGTTCACCGACAGTGTCTCAGCTACCTGCGACATTCCCTCCCTCATGTTCACCGACAGTATCTCAGCTACCTGCGACATTCCCTCCCTCATGTTCACCGACAGTGTCTCAGCTACCTGTGACATTCCCTCCCTCATGTTCACCGACAGTATCTCAGCTACCTGCGACATTCCCTCCCTCATGTTCACTGACAGTGTCTCAGCTACCTGCGACATTCCCTCCCTCATGTTCACCGACAGTATCTCAGCTACCTGCGACATTCCCTCCCTCATGTTCACTGACAGTGTCTCAACTACCTGCGACATTCCCTCCCTCATGTTCACCGACAGTATCTCAGCTACCTACGACATTCCCTCCCTCATGTTCACCGACAGTGTCTCAACGACCTGCGACATTCCCTCCCTCATGTTCACCGACAGTGTCTCAACGACCTGCGACATTCCCTCCTTCATGTTCACTGACAGTGTCTCAGCTACCTGCAACATTCCCTCCCTCATGTTCACCGACAGTGTCTCAACTACCTGCGACATTCCCTCCCTCATGTTCACCGACAGTATCTCAGCTACCTGCGACATTCCCTCCCTCATGTTCACCGACAGTTTATCAGCTACCTGCGACATTCCCTCCCTCATGTTCACCGACAGTGTCTCAACGACCTGCGACATTCCCTCCCTCATGTTCACTGACAGTGTCTCAGCAGTCTGCGACATTCCCTCCCTCATGTTCACCGACAGTGTCTCAACGACCTGCGACATTCCCTCCCTCATGTTCACTGACAGTGTCTCAGCTGTCTGCGACATTCCCTCCCTCATGTTCACTGACAGTGTCTCAACGACCTGCGACATTCCCTCCCTCATGTTCACCGACAGTGTCTCAACGACCTGCGACATTCCCTCCCTCATGTTCACTGACAGTGTCTCAACGACCTGCGACATTCCCTCCCTCATGTTCACCGACAGTGTCTCAACTACCTGCGACATTCCCTCCCTCATGTTCACCGACAGTGTATCAGCTACCTGCGACATTCCCTCCCTCATGTTCACCGACAGTATCTCAACTACCTGCGACATTCCCTCCCTCATGTTCACCGACAGTGTCTCAGCTACCTGCGACATTCCCTCCCTCATGTTCACCGACAGTATCTCAACTACCTGCGACATTCCCTCCCTCATGTTCACTGACAGTGTCTCAGCTACCTGCGACATTCCCTCCCTCATGTTCACCGACAGTGTCTCAACGACCTGCGACATTCCCTCCCTCATGTTCACTGACAGTATCTCAACTACCTGCGACATTCCCTCCCTCATGTTCACCGACAGTGTCTCAACGACCTGCGACATTCCCTCCCTCATGTTCACTGACAGTATCTCAGCGACCTGCGACATTCCCTCCCTCATGTTCACCGACAGTGTCTCAACTACCTGCGACATTCCCTCCCTCATGTTCACCGACAGTGTCTCAACGACCTGCGACATTCCCTCCCTCATGTTCACCGACAGTGTGTATCAGCTACCTGCGACATTCCCTCCCTCATGTTCACCGACAGTATCTCAACTACCTGCGACATTCCCTCCCTCATGTTCACCGACAGTGTCTCAACTACCTGCGACATTCCCTCCCTCATGTTCACCGACAGTGTATCAGCTACCTGCGACATTCCCTCCCTCATGTTCACCGACAGTATCTCAACTACCTGCGACATTCCCTCCCTCATGTTCACCGACAGTGTCTCAGCTACCTGCGACATTCCCTCCCTCATGTTCACCGACAGTATCTCAACTACCTGCGACATTCCCTCCCTCATGTTCACTGACAGTGTCTCAGCTACCTGCGACATTCCCTCCCTCATGTTCACCGACAGTGTCTCAACGACCTGCGACATTCCCTCCCTCATGTTCACTGACAGTATCTCAACTACCTGCGACATTCCCTCCCTCATGTTCACCGACAGTGTCTCAACGACCTGCGACATTCCCTCCCTCATGTTCACTGACAGTATCTCAACTACCTGCGACATTCCCTCCCTCATGTTCACCGACAGTGTCTCAACGACCTGCGACATTCCCTTCCTCATGTTCACTGACAGTATCTCAACTACCTGCGACATTCCCTACCTCATGTTCACTGACAGTATCTCAGCTACCTGCGACATTCCCTCCCTCATGTTCACTGACAGTATCTCAGCTACCTGCGACATTCCCTCCCTCATGTTCACTGACAGTGTCTCAACTACCTGCGACATTCCCTCCCTCATGTTCACCGACAGTGTCTCAGCTACCTGCGACATTCCCTCCCTCATGTTCACCGACAGTCTATCAGCTAGCTCCGACATTCCCTCCCTCATGTTCACCGACAGTCTATCAGCTAGCTCCGACATTCCCCCCCTCATGTTCACCGACAGTATCTCAACGACCTGCGACATTCCCTCCCTCATGTTCACCGACAGTCTATCAGCTAGCTCCGACATTCCCTCCCTCATGTTCACCGACAGTCTATCAGCTAGCTCCGACATTCCCTCCCTCATGTTCACCGACAGTATCTCAACGACCTGCGACATTCCCTCCCTCATGTTCACCGACAGTGTCTCAGCTACCTGCGACATTCCCTCCCTCATGTTCACCGACAGTATCTCAGCTACCTGCGACATTCCCTCCCTCATGTTCACTGACAGTGTCTCAGCTACCTGCGACATTCCCTCCCTCATGTTCACCGACAGTATCTCAGCTACCTGCGACATTCCCTCCCTCATGTTCACTGACAGTGTCTCAACTACCTGCGACATTCCCTCCCTCATGTTCACCGACAGTATCTCAGCTACCTACGACATTCCCTCCCTCATGTTCACCGACAGTGTCTCAACGACCTGCGACATTCCCTCCCTCATGTTCACCGACAGTGTCTCAACGACCTGCGACATTCCCTCCCTCATGTTCACTGACAGTGTCTCAGCTACCTGCAACATTCCCTCCCTCATGTTCACCGACAGTGTCTCAGCTACCTGCGACATTCCCTCCCTCATGTTCACCGACAGTATCTCAGCTACCTGCGACATTCCCTCCCTCATGTTCACCGACAGTGTCTCAGCTACCTGTGACATTCCCTCCCTCATGTTCACCGACAGTATCTCAGCTACCTGCGACATTCCCTCCCTCATGTTCACTGACAGTGTCTCAGCTACCTGCGACATTCCCTCCCTCATGTTCACCGACAGTATCTCAGCTACCTGCGACATTCCCTCCCTCATGTTCACTGACAGTGTCTCAACTACCTGCGACATTCCCTCCCTCATGTTCACCGACAGTATCTCAGCTACCTACGACATTCCCTCCCTCATGTTCACCGACAGTGTCTCAACGACCTGCGACATTCCCTCCCTCATGTTCACCGACAGTGTCTCAACGACCTGCGACATTCCCTCCTTCATGTTCACTGACAGTGTCTCAGCTACCTGCAACATTCCCTCCCTCATGTTCACCGACAGTGTCTCAACTACCTGCGACATTCCCTCCCTCATGTTCACCGACAGTATCTCAGCTACCTGCGACATTCCCTCCCTCATGTTCACCGACAGTTTATCAGCTACCTGCGACATTCCCTCCCTCATGTTCACCGACAGTGTCTCAACGACCTGCGACATTCCCTCCCTCATGTTCACTGACAGTGTCTCAGCAGTCTGCGACATTCCCTCCCTCATGTTCACCGACAGTGTCTCAACGACCTGCGACATTCCCTCCCTCATGTTCACTGACAGTGTCTCAGCTGTCTGCGACATTCCCTCCCTCATGTTCACTGACAGTGTCTCAACGACCTGCGACATTCCCTCCCTCATGTTCACCGACAGTGTCTCAACGACCTGCGACATTCCCTCCCTCATGTTCACTGACAGTGTCTCAACGACCTGCGACATTCCCTCCCTCATGTTCACCGACAGTGTCTCAACTACCTGCGACATTCCCTCCCTCATGTTCACCGACAGTGTATCAGCTACCTGCGACATTCCCTCCCTCATGTTCACCGACAGTATCTCAATTACCTGCGACATTCCCTCCCTCATGTTCACCGACAGTGTCTCAGCTACCTGCGACATTCCCTCCCTCATGTTCACCGACAGTATCTCAACTACCTGCGACATTCCCTCCCTCATGTTCACTGACAGTGTCTCAGCTACCTGCGACATTCCCTCCCTCATGTTCACCGACAGTGTCTCAACGACCTGCGACATTCCCTCCCTCATGTTCACTGACAGTATCTCAACTACCTGCGACATTCCCTCCCTCATGTTCACCGACAGTGTCTCAACGACCTGCGACATTCCCTCCCTCATGTTCACTGACAGTATCTCAGCGACCTGCGACATTCCCTCCCTCATGTTCACCGACAGTGTCTCAACTACCTGCGACATTCCCTCCCTCATGTTCACCGACAGTGTCTCAACGACCTGCGACATTCCCTCCCTCATGTTCACCGACAGTGTGTATCAGCTACCTGCGACATTCCCTCCCTCATGTTCACCGACAGTATCTCAACTACCTGCGACATTCCCTCCCTCATGTTCACCGACAGTGTCTCAACTACCTGCGACATTCCCTCCCTCATGTTCACCGACAGTGTATCAGCTACCTGCGACATTCCCTCCCTCATGTTCACCGACAGTATCTCAACTACCTGCGACATTCCCTCCCTCATGTTCACCGACAGTGTCTCAGCTACCTGCGACATTCCCTCCCTCATGTTCACCGACAGTATCTCAACTACCTGCGACATTCCCTCCCTCATGTTCACTGACAGTGTCTCAGCTACCTGCGACATTCCCTCCCTCATGTTCACCGACAGTGTCTCAACGACCTGCGACATTCCCTCCCTCATGTTCACTGACAGTATCTCAACTACCTGCGACATTCCCTCCCTCATGTTCACCGACAGTGTCTCAACGACCTGCGACATTCCCTCCCTCATGTTCACTGACAGTATCTCAACTACCTGCGACATTCCCTCCCTCATGTTCACCGACAGTGTCTCAACGACCTGCGACATTCCCTTCCTCATGTTCACTGACAGTATCTCAACTACCTGCGACATTCCCTACCTCATGTTCACTGACAGTATCTCAGCTACCTGCGACATTCCCTCCCTCATGTTCACTGACAGTATCTCAGCTACCTGCGACATTCCCTCCCTCATGTTCACTGACAGTGTCTCAACTACCTGCGACATTCCCTCCCTCATGTTCACCGACAGTGTCTCAGCTACCTGCGACATTCCCTCCCTCATGTTCACCGACAGTCTATCAGCTAGCTCCGACATTCCCTCCCTCATGTTCACCGACAGTCTATCAGCTAGCTCCGACATTCCCCCCCTCATGTTCACCGACAGTATCTCAACGACCTGCGACATTCCCTCCCTCATGTTCACCGACAGTCTATCAGCTAGCTCCGACATTCCCTCCCTCATGTTCACCGACAGTCTATCAGCTAGCTCCGACATTCCCTCCCTCATGTTCACCGACAGTATCTCAACGACCTGCGACATTCCCTCCCTCATGTTCACTGACAGTGTCTCAGCTAGCTCCGACATTCCCTCCCTCATGTTCACTGACAGTATCTCAACGACCTGCGACATTCCCTCCCTCATGTTCACTGACAGTGTCTCAACTACCTGCGACATTCCCTCCCTCATGTTCACCGACAGTGTCTCAGCTACCTGCGACATTCCCTCCCTCATGTTCACCGACAGTATCTCAGCTACCTGCGACATTCCCTCCCTCATGTTCACTGACAGTGTCTCAGCTACCTGCGACATTCCCTCCCTCATGTTCACCGACAGTATCTCAGCTACCTGCGACATTCCCTCCCTCATGTTCACTGACAGTGTCTCAACTACCTGCGACATTCCCTCCCTCATGTTCACCGACAGTATCTCAGCTACCTACGACATTCCCTCCCTCATGTTCACCGACAGTGTCTCAACGACCTGCGACATTCCCTCCCTCATGTTCACCGACAGTGTCTCAACGACCTGCGACATTCCCTCCCTCATGTTCACTGACAGTGTCTCAGCTACCTGCAACATTCCCTCCCTCATGTTCACCGACAGTGTCTCAGCTACCTGCGACATTCCCTCCCTCATGTTCACCGACAGTATCTCAGCTACCTGCGACATTCCCTCCCTCATGTTCACCGACAGTGTCTCAGCTACCTGTGACATTCCCTCCCTCATGTTCACCGACAGTATCTCAGCTACCTGCGACATTCCCTCCCTCATGTTCACTGACAGTGTCTCAGCTACCTGCGACATTCCCTCCCTCATGTTCACCGACAGTATCTCAGCTACCTGCGACATTCCCTCCCTCATGTTCACTGACAGTGTCTCAACTACCTGCGACATTCCCTCCCTCATGTTCACCGACAGTATCTCAGCTACCTACGACATTCCCTCCCTCATGTTCACCGACAGTGTCTCAACGACCTGCGACATTCCCTCCCTCATGTTCACCGACAGTGTCTCAACGACCTGCGACATTCCCTCCTTCATGTTCACTGACAGTGTCTCAGCTACCTGCAACATTCCCTCCCTCATGTTCACCGACAGTGTCTCAACTACCTGCGACATTCCCTCCCTCATGTTCACCGACAGTATCTCAGCTACCTGCGACATTCCCTCCCTCATGTTCACCGACAGTTTATCAGCTACCTGCGACATTCCCTCCCTCATGTTCACCGACAGTGTCTCAACGACCTGCGACATTCCCTCCCTCATGTTCACTGACAGTGTCTCAGCAGTCTGCGACATTCCCTCCCTCATGTTCACCGACAGTGTCTCAACGACCTGCGACATTCCCTCCCTCATGTTCACTGACAGTGTCTCAATGACCTGCGACATTCCCTCCCTCATGTTCACCGACAGTGTCTCAACTACCTGCGACATTCCCTCCCTCATGTTCACCGACAGTGTCTCAACGACCTGCGACATTCCCTCCCTCATGTTCACCGACAGTGTCTCAGCTACCTGCGACATTCCCTTCCTCATGTTCACCGACAGTGTCTCAGCTACCTGCGACATTCCCTCCCTCATGTTCACCGACAGTGTCTCAACGACCTGCGACATTCCCTCCCTCATGTTCACCGACAGTCTATCAGCTAGCTCCGACATTCCCTCCCTCATGTTCACCGACAGTGTCTCAGCGACCTGCGACATTCCCTCCCTCATGTTCACCGACAGTGTCTCAACTACCTGCGACATTCCCTCCCTCATGTTCACCGACAGTGTCTCAACTACCTGCGACATTCCCTCCCTCATGTTCACCGACAGTGTGTATCAGCTACCTGCGACATTCCCTCCCTCATGTTCACCGACAGTATCTCAACTACCTGCGACATTCCCTCCCTCATGTTCACCGACAGTGTCTCAACTACCTGCGACATTCCCTCCCTCATGTTCACCGACAGTGTATCAGCTACCTGCGACATTCCCTCCCTCATGTTCACCGACAGTATCTCAACTACCTGCGACATTCCCTCCCTCATGTTCACCGACAGTGTCTCAGCTACCTGCGACATTCCCTCCCTCATGTTCACCGACAGTATCTCAACTACCTGCGACATTCCCTCCCTCATGTTCACTGACAGTGTCTCAGCTACCTGCGACATTCCCTCCCTCATGTTCACCGACAGTGTCTCAACGACCTGCGACATTCCCTCCCTCATGTTCACTGACAGTATCTCAACTACCTGCGACATTCCCTCCCTCATGTTCACCGACAGTGTCTCAACGACCTGCGACATTCCCTCCCTCATGTTCACTGACAGTATCTCAACTACCTGCGACATTCCCTCCCTCATGTTCACCGACAGTGTCTCAACGACCTGCGACATTCCCTTCCTCATGTTCACTGACAGTATCTCAACTACCTGCGACATTCCCTACCTCATGTTCACTGACAGTATCTCAGCTACCTGCGACATTCCCTCCCTCATGTTCACTGACAGTATCTCAGCTACCTGCGACATTCCCTCCCTCATGTTCACTGACAGTGTCTCAACTACCTGCGACATTCCCTCCCTCATGTTCACCGACAGTGTCTCAGCTACCTGCGACATTCCCTCCCTCATGTTCACCGACAGTCTATCAGCTAGCTCCGACATTCCCTCCCTCATGTTCACCGACAGTCTATCAGCTAGCTCCGACATTCCCTCCCTCATGTTCACCGACAGTCTATCAGCTAGCTCCGACATTCCCACCCTCATGTTCACCGACAGTGTCTCAGCTACCTGCGACATTCCCTCCCTCATGTTCACCGACAGTGTCTCAACTACCTGCGACATTCCCTCCCTCATGTTCACCGACAGTGTATCAGCTACCTGCGACATTCCCTCCCTCATGTTCACCGACAGTATCTCAACTACCTGCGACATTCCCTCCCTCATGTTCACCGACAGTGTCTCAGCTACCTGCGACATTCCCTCCCTCATGTTCACCGACAGTATCTCAACTACCTGCGACATTCCCTCCCTCATGTTCACTGACAGTGTCTCAGCTACCTGCGACATTCCCTCCCTCATGTTCACCGACAGTGTCTCAACGACCTGCGACATTCCCTCCCTCATGTTCACTGACAGTATCTCAACTACCTGCGACATTCCCTCCCTCATGTTCACCGACAGTGTCTCAACGACCTGCGACATTCCCTCCCTCATGTTCACTGACAGTATCTCAACTACCTGCGACATTCCCTCCCTCATGTTCACCGACAGTGTCTCAACGACCTGCGACATTCCCTTCCTCATGTTCACTGACAGTATCTCAACTACCTGCGACATTCCCTACCTCATGTTCACTGACAGTATCTCAGCTACCTGCGACATTCCCTCCCTCATGTTCACTGACAGTATCTCAGCTACCTGCGACATTCCCTCCCTCATGTTCACTGACAGTGTCTCAACTACCTGCGACATTCCCTCCCTCATGTTCACCGACAGTGTCTCAGCTACCTGCGACATTCCCTCCCTCATGTTCACCGACAGTCTATCAGCTAGCTCCGACATTCCCTCCCTCATGTTCACCGACAGTCTATCAGCTAGCTCCGACATTCCCCCCCTCATGTTCACCGACAGTATCTCAACGACCTGCGACATTCCCTCCCTCATGTTCACCGACAGTCTATCAGCTAGCTCCGACATTCCCTCCCTCATGTTCACCGACAGTCTATCAGCTAGCTCCGACATTCCCTCCCTCATGTTCACCGACAATATCTCAACGACCTGCGACATTCCCTCCCTCATGTTCACTGACAGTGTCTCAGCTAGCTCCGACATTCCCTCCCTCATGTTCACTAACAGTATCTCAACGACCTGCGACATTCCCTCCCTCATGTTCACTGACAGTGTCTCAACTACCTGCGACATTCCCTCCCTCATGTTCACCGACAGTGTCTCAGCTACCTGCGACATTCCCTCCCTCATGTTCACCGACAGTATCTCAGCTACCTGCGACATTCCCTCCCTCATGTTCACTGACAGTGTCTCAGCTACCTGCGACATTCCCTCCCTCATGTTCACCGACAGTATCTCAGCTACCTGCGACATTCCCTCCCTCATGTTCACTGACAGTGTCTCAACTACCTGCGACATTCCCTCCCTCATGTTCACCGACAGTATCTCAGCTACCTACGACATTCCCTCCCTCATGTTCACCGACAGTGTCTCAACGACCTGCGACATTCCCTCCCTCATGTTCACCGACAGTGTCTCAACGACCTGCGACATTCCCTCCCTCATGTTCACTGACAGTGTCTCAGCTACCTGCAACATTCCCTCCCTCATGTTCACCGACAGTGTCTCAGCTACCTGCGACATTCCCTCCCTCATGTTCACCGACAGTATCTCAGCTACCTGCGACATTCCCTCCCTCATGTTCACCGACAGTGTATCAGCTACCTGCGACATTCCCTCCCTCATGTTCACCGACAGTGTCTCAACGACCTGCGACATTCCCTCCCTCATGTTCACTGACAGTGTCTCAGCTGTCTGCGACATTCCCTCCCTCATGTTCACCGACAGTGTCTCAACGACCTGCGACATTCCCTCCCTCATGTTCACTGACAGTGTCTCAGCTGTCTGCGACATTCCCTCCCTCATGTTCACTGACAGTGTCTCAACTACCTGCGACATTCCCTCCCTCATGTTCACCGACAGTGTCTCAGCTACCTGCGACATTCCCTCCCTCATGTTCACCGACAGTGTATCAGCTACCTGCGACATTCCCTCCCTCATGTTCACCGACAGTGTCTCAACGACCTGCGACATTCCCTCCCTCATGTTCACTGACAGTGTCTCAGCTGTCTGCGACATTCCCTCCCTCATGTTCACCGACAGTGTCTCAACGACCTGCGACATTCCCTCCCTCATGTTCACCGACAGTCTATCAGCTAGCTCCGACATTCCCTCCCTCATGTTCACCGACAGTGTCTCAGCGACCTGCGACATTCCCTCCCTCATGTTCACCGACAGTGTCTCAACTACCTGCGACATTCCCTCCCTCATGTTCACCGACAGTGTCTCAATGACCTGCGACATTCCCTCCCTCATGTTCACCGACAGTGTGTATCAGCTACCTGCGACATTCCCTCCCTCATGTTCACCGACAGTATCTCAACTACCTGCGACATTCCCTCCCTCATGTTCACCGACAGTGTCTCAACTACCTGCGACATTCCCTCCCTCATGTTCACCGACAGTGTATCAGCTACCTGCGACATTCCCTCCCTCATGTTCACCGACAGTATCTCAACTACCTGCGACATTCCCTCCCTCATGTTCACCGACAGTGTCTCAGCTACCTGCGACATTCCCTCCCTCATGTTCACCGACAGTATCTCAACTACCTGCGACATTCCCTCCCTCATGTTCACTGACAGTGACTCAGCTACCTGCGACATTCCCTCCCTCATGTTCACCGACAGTGTCTCAACGACCTGCGACATTCCCTCCCTCATGTTCACTGACAGTATCTCAACTACCTGCGACATTCCCTCCCTCATGTTCACCGACAGTGTCTCAACGACCTGCGACATTCCCTCCCTCATGTTCACTGACAGTATCTCAACTACCTGCGACATTCCCTCCCTCATGTTCACCGACAGTGTCTCAACGACCTGCGACATTCCCTTCCTCATGTTCACTGACAGTATCTCAACTACCTGCGACATTCCCTACCTCATGTTCACTGACACTATCTCAGCTACCTGCGACATTCCCTCCCTCATGTTCACTGACAGTATCTCAGCTACCTGCGACATTCCCTCCCTCATGTTCACTGACAGTGTCTCAACTACCTGCGACATTCCCTCCCTCATGTTCACCGACAGTGTCTCAGCTACCTGCGACATTCCCTCCCTCATGTTCACCGACAGTCTATCAGCTAGCTCCGACATTCCCTCCCTCATGTTCACCGACAGTCTATCAGCTAGCTCCGACATTCCCTCCCTCATGTTCACCGACAGTATCTCAACGACCTGCGACATTCCCTCCCTCATGTTCACCGACAGTCTATCAGCTAGCTCCGACATTCCCTCCCTCATGTTCACCGACAGTATCTCAACGACCTGCGACATTCCCTCCCTCATGTTCACTGACAGTGTCTCAGCTAGCTCCGACATTCCCTCCCTCATGTTCACTGACAGTATCTCAACGACCTGCGACATTCCCTCCCTCATGTTCACTGACAGTGTCTCAACTACCTGCGACATTCCCTCCCTCATGTTCACCGACAGTGTCTCAGCTACCTGCGACATTCCCTCCCTCATGTTCACCGACAGTATCTCAGCTACCTGCGACATTCCCTCCCTCATGTTCACCGACAGTATCTCAGCTACCTGCGACATTCCCTCCCTCATGTTCACTGACAGTGTCTCAGCTACCTGCGACATTCCCTCCCTCATGTTCACCGACAGTATCTCAGCTACCTGCGACATTCCCTCCCTCATGTTCACTGACAGTGTCTCAACTACCTGCGACATTCCCTCCCTCATGTTCACCGTCAGTATCTCAGCTACCTACGACATTCCCTCCCTCATGTTCACCGACAGTGTCTCAACGACCTGCGACATTCCCTCCCTCATGTTCACCGACAGTGTCTCAACGACCTGCGACATTCCCTCCCTCATGTTCACTGACAGTGTCTCAGCTACCTGCAACATTCCCTCCCTCATGTTCACCGACAGTGTCTCAGCTACCTGCGACATTCCCTCCCTCATGTTCACCGACAGTATCTCAGCTACCTGCGACATTCCCTCCCTCATGTTCACCGACAGTGTATCAGCTACCTGCGACATTCCCTCCCTCATGTTCACCGACAGTGTCTCAACGACCTGCGACATTCCCTCCCTCATGTTCACTGACAGTGTCTCAGCTGTCTGCGACATTCCCTCCCTCATGTTCACCGACAGTGTCTCAACGACCTGCGACATTCCCTCCCTCATGTTCACTGACAGTGTCTCAGCTGTCTGCGACATTCCCTCCCTCATGTTCACTGACAGTGTCTCAACGACCTGCGACATTCCCTCCCTCATGTTCACCGACAGTGTCTCAACGACCTGCGACATTCCCTCCCTCATGTTCACTGACAGTGTCTCAACGACCTGCGACATTCCCTCCCTCATGTTCACCGACAGTGTCTCAACTACCTGCGACATTCCCTCCCTCATGTTCACCGACAGTGTCTCAACGACCTGCGACATTCCCTCCCTCATGTTCACTGACAGTGTCTCAACGACCTGCGACATTCCCTCCCTCATGTTCACTGACAGTGTCTCAACTACCTGCGACATTCCCTTCCTCATGTTCACCGACAGTGTATCAGCTACCTGCGACATTCCCTCCCTCATGTTCACCGACAGTGTCTCAACTACCTGCGACATTCCCTCCCTCATGTTCACCGACAGTGTCTCAGCTACCTGCGACATTCTCTCCCTCATGTTCACCGACAGTCTATCAGCTAGCTCCGACATTCCCTCCCTCATGTTCACCGACAGTGTCTCAGCGACCTGCGACATTCCCTCCCTCATGTTCACCGACAGTGTCTCAACTACCTGCGACATTCCCGCCCTCATGTTCACCGACAGTGTCTCAACGACCTGCGACATTCCCTCCCTCATGTTCACCGACAGTGTGTATCAGCTACCTGCGACATTCCCTCCCTCATGTTCACCGACAGTATCTCAACTACCTGTGACATTCCCTCCCTCATGTTCACCGACAGTGTCTCAACTACCTGCGACATTCCCTCCCTCATGTTCACCGACAGTGTATCAGCTACCTGCGACATTCCCTCCCTCATGTTCACCGACAGTATCTCAACTACCTGCGACATTCCCTCCCTCATGTTCACCGACAGTATCTCAACTACCTGCGACATTCCCTCCCTCATGTTCACCGACAGTGTCTCAACGACCTGCGACATTCCCTTCCTCATGTTCACTGACAGTATCTCAACTACCTGCGACATTCCCTACCTCATGTTCACTGACAGTATCTCAGCTACCTGCGACATTCCCTCCCTCATGTTCACTGACAGTATCTCAGCTACCTGCGACATTCCCTCCCTCATGTTCACTGACAGTGTCTCAACTACCTGCGACATTCCCTCCCTCATGTTCACTGACAGTATCTCAGCTACCTGCGACATTCCCTCCCTCATGTTCACTGACAGTGTCTCAACAACCTGCGACATTCCCTCCCTCATGTTCACCGACAGTGTCTCAACTACCTGCGACATTCCCTCCCTCATGTGCACCTACAGTGTCTCAACTACCTGCGACATTCCCTCCCTCATGTGCACCTACAGTGTCTCAACTACCTGCGACATTCCCTCCCTCATGTTCACCGACAGTGTCTCAACGACCTGCGACATTCCCTCCCTCATGTTCACTGACAGTGTCTCAACGACCTGCGACATTCCCTCCCTCATGTTCACCGACAGTCTATCAGCTAGCTCCGACATTCCCTCCCTCATGTTCACCGACAGTCTATCAGCTAGCTCCGACATTCCCTCCCTCATGTTCACCGACAGTATCTCAACGACCTGCGACATTCCCTCCCTCATGTTCACCGACAGTCTATCAGCTAGCTCCGACATTCCCTCCCTCATGTTCACCGACAGTCTATCAGCTAGCTCCGACATTCCCTCCCTCATGTTCACCGACAGTATCTCAACGACCTGCGACATTCCCTCCCTCATGTTCACTGACAGTGTCTCAGCTAGCTCCGACATTCCCTCCCTCATGTTCACTGACAGTATCTCAACGACCTGCGACATTCCCTCCCTCATGTTCACTGACAGTGTCTCAACTACCTGCGACATTCCCTCCCTCATGTTCACCGACAGTGTCTCAGCTACCTGCGACATTCCCTCCCTCATGTTCACCGACAGTATCTCAGCTACCTGCGACATTCCCTCCCTCATGTTCACCGACAGTATCTCAGCTACCTGCGACATTCCCTCCCTCATGTTCACTGACAGTGTCTCAGCTACCTGCGACAGTCCCTCCCTCATGTTCACCGACAGTATCTCAGCTACCTGCGACATTCCCTCCCTCATGTTCACTGACAGTGTCTCAACTACCTGCGACATTCCCTCCCTCATGTTCACCGACAGTATCTCAGCTACCTACGACATTCCCTCCCTCATGTTCACCGACAGTGTCTCAACGACCTGCGACATTCCCTCCCTCATGTTCACCGACAGTGTCTCAACGACCTGCGACATTCCCTCCCTCATGTTCACTGACAGTGTCTCAGCTACCTGCAACATTCCCTCCCTCATGTTCACCGACAGTGTCTCAGCTACCTGCGACATTCCCTCCCTCATGTTCACCGACAGTATCTCAGCTACCTGCGACATTCCCTCCCTCATGTTCACCGACAGTGTATCAGCTACCTGCGACATTCCCTCCCTCATGTTCACCGACAGTGTCTCAACTACCTGTGACATTCCCTCCCTCATGTTCACCGACAGTGTCTCAGCTACCTGCGACATTCCCTCCCTCATGTTCACCGACAGTATCTCAGCTACCTGCGACATTCCCTCCCTCATGTTCACCGACAGTGTATCAGCTACCTGCGACATTCCCTCCCTCATGTTCACCGACAGTGTCTCAACGACCTGCGACATTCCCTCCCTCATGTTCACTGACAGTGTCTCAGCTGTCTGCGACATTCCCTCCCTCATGTTCACCGACAGTGTCTCAACGACCTGCGACATTCCCTCCCTCATGTTCACTGACAGTGTCTCAGCTGTCTGCGACATTCCCTCCCTCATGTTCACTGACAGTGTCTCAACGACCTGCGACATTCCCTCCCTCATGTTCACCGACAGTGTCTCAACGACCTGCGACATTCCCTCCCTCATGTTCACTGACAGTGTCTCAACGACCTGCGACATTCCCTCCCTCATGTTCACCGACAGTGTCTCAACTACCTGCGACATTCCCTCCCTCATGTTCACCGACAGTGTCTCAACGACCTGCGACATTCCCTCCCTCATGTTCACTGACAGTGTCTCAACGACCTGCGACATTCCCTCCCTCATGTTCACCGACAGTGTCTCAACTACCTGCGACATTCCCTCCCTCATGTTCACCGACAGTGTCTCAACGACCTGCGACATTCCCTCCCTCATGTTCACTGACAGTGTCTCAACTACCTGCGACATTCCCTCCCTCATGTTCACTGACAGTGTCTCAACTACCTGCGACATTCCCTTCCTCATGTTCACCGACAGTGTATCAGCTACCTGCGACATTCCCTCCCTCATGTTCACCGACAGTGTCTCAACTACCTGCGACATTCCCTCCCTCATGTTCACCGACAGTGTCTCAGCTACCTGCGACATTCCCTCCCTCATGTTCACCGACAGTCTATCAGCTAGCTCCGACATTCCCTCCCTCATGTTCACCGACAGTGTCTCAGCGACCTGCGACATTCCCTCCCTCATGTTCACCGACAGTGTCTCAACTACCTGCGACATTCCCGCCCTCATGTTCACCGACAGTGTCTCAACGACCTGCGACATTCCCTCCCTCATGTTCACCGACAGTGTGTATCAGCTACCTGCGACATTCCCTCCCTCATGTTCACCGACAGTATCTCAACTACCTGTGACATTCCCTCCCTCATGTTCACCGACAGTGTCTCAACTACCTGCGACATTCCCTCCCTCATGTTCACCGACAGTGTATCAGCTACCTGCGACATTCCCTCCCTCATGTTCACCGACAGTATCTCAACTACCTGCGACATTCCCTCCCTCATGTTCACCGACAATGTCTCAGCTACCTGCGACATTCCCTCCCTCATGTTCACCGACAGTATCTCAACTACCTGCGACATTCCCTCCCTCATGTTCACTGACAGTGTCTCAGCTACCTGCGACATTCCCTCCCTCATGTTCACCGACAGTGTCTCAACGACCTGCGACATTCCCTCCCTCATGTTCACTGACAGTATCTCAACTACCTGCGACATTCCCTCCCTCATGTTCACCGACAGTGTCTCAACGACCTGCGACATTCCCTCCCTCATGTTCACTGACAGTATCTCAACTACCTGCGACATTCCCTCCCTCATGTTCACCGACAGTGTCTCAACGACCTGCGACATTCCCTTCCTCATGTTCACTGACAGTATCTCAACTACCTGCGACATTCCCTACCTCATGTTCACTGACAGTATCTCAGCTACCTGCGACATTCCCTCCCTCATGTTCACTGACAGTATCTCAGCTACCTGCGACATTCCCTCCCTCATGTTCACTGACAGTGTCTCAACTACCTGCGACATTCCCTCCCTCATGTTCACTGACAGTATCTCAGCTACCTGCGACATTCCCTCCCTCATGTTCACTGACAGTGTCTCAACAACCTGCGACATTCCCTCCCTCATGTTCACCGACAGTGTCTCAACTACCTGCGACATTCCCTCCCTCATGTGCACCTACAGTGTCTCAACTACCTGCGACATTCCCTCCCTCATGTGCACCTACAGTGTCTCAACGACCTGCGACATTCCCTCCCTCATGTTCACCGACAGTGTCTCAGCTACCTGCGACATTCCCTCCCTCATGTTCACCGACAGTGTCTCAACTACCTGCGACATTCCCTCCCTCATGTGCACCAACATTGTATCAGCTGTCTGCGACATTCTCTCCCTCACGTTCCCGGACAGTGTTCCCATTTCTCGTGAGAGTGTTGTTACTTCTCCCAATAGGCCCGATACCTCATCACCCACCCCACTGATGGTGTCCAGGAGTGATCGTTTAAGGTCAATGCTCTCCACATTCTGCCATCATCTGAACCACATCTGTTAGATCCTGCACCTCAGGAGAGCGCTGTCGAGCTCTCCTTCCCCTCCTCACCCTGGCTGTGGCTCACTGCATCCCACTGGGACCCGCATCCTTGGACGGTGGGGCCCTGGTTGAGGCTTGCTGCACCGCACCACTGGGACTCACAGTCTCTGTCAGTGCGGCCCTGGGTGTGGCTCGCTGCACTCCACTGGGACTCACAGTCTCTGTCAGTGCGGCCCTGGGTGTGGCTCGCTGCACTCCACTGGGACTCACAGTCTCTGTCAGTGCGGCCCTGCATGTGGCTCACTGCATCCCACTGGGACCCACAGCCTCGGACAATGGGGCCCTGCATGTGGCTCACTGCATCCCACTGGGACCCGCAGCCTCGGACAATGGGGCCCTGCATGTGGCTCACTGCATCCCACTGGGACCCGCAGGACAGTGTGAAACCATGAAATTTCCCAACACTCGCACCACTCAGGAAAGGGGCTGGCACCTCAATGGATGGCACCAGCACCTCCTCCAGAGTGAGTACAAGAGTGGGGGCTTCATCCTTCCCCTCCCCCTCCCCATCACCCCCATGCTCTTGGTCTGCAAGGTCGAACTGGAGGATGTTCTCTTCAGACTCGTCCGCGTCAACTTCTTCAGCCTAGTCAGGATTGGTCTCAGGTTCTGCAAAATATAACCGAACAGACAAATGGTTAGCAGCAGAGGAGGGGGCAGGGTGGGTGATATGAGTAGCTCACACAGCGCAGGCAGCAGGCTGATTTGAAGGACCACGATGAATGATAGCACATTGCATTAACCGAAGCGTAGCTGACGGAGACATCCCCATGAACCGAAGCATGGTTAGCCCACACAGTACTTAACATTTAGCAAAGCCAGACTGTGGAATTTGCAGGACTTACCCTCTCCCTCGAGTGTGGGCCCAGCTTGTGCAGTGGTGGTTGCTTTTCTCCAGGCAGGACCCATCAAAGCAACAACTCTCTCTTCCGAGTGTGTCAGTGGGTGCAGATTTACCGGGCCTCCTCTTGTTCGAGTTCTTTCCCTTTTGTTGAGTGCCACCTTCCTCCGCAAAGATGAAAATATAACTTTTTAGAGAGGGTGTCTTTCTGCTGGGTGGGACATATACAGCTGGTCACATTTACAATTGCAATTCCAGTGCATAAATTAAAATATGACTTACACTAACTGTTTGACCAAGATCCTGCCACTTCTTTTTGCACTGGCCTCCAGACCTCGGGGTGGTCACCAGTGCACAATAACCTTGTGAAAGTTGATTCCAGCGTTTCTTCATCTCTTTTGGTGAAACTTTTATGTGACCTCTGCTGGTGTCCAGCTCGTGCCATCTGACCTCAATTATAGTAACCAGTGTCCCCACTTCATCCTGTGAGAAATTCTTGCTCCTTGAGCCGCATTGCATATTGCAGCTCTGATTTTTCCACTCAGAATAAAAGTTCTCACACACAACTTTTACCGATATATAAAACGGAAAAGAGTGACTAAAGTAAATGTTGGTCCCTTAGAAGATGAGAAGGGGGATTTAATAATGGGAAATGTGGAAATGGCTGAGACCTTAAACAATTATTTTGCTTCGGTCTTCACAGTGGAAGACA
Source organism: Pristiophorus japonicus (assembly GCF_044704955.1). Classification (NCBI taxonomy): domain Eukaryota; kingdom Metazoa; phylum Chordata; class Chondrichthyes; family Pristiophoridae; genus Pristiophorus; species Pristiophorus japonicus. Next base: position 221,201,963 of record NC_091983.1, on the reverse strand, counting down.
CAAAATCCATGCCACAAATTGCTGGTCACGGGAATGTGGGAAGGGAGGACCTTGAGACAATCACTATCACTAGGGGGGTAGTGCTGGACAGGCTAATGGGACTAAAGGTAGACAAGTCCCCTGGTCCTGATGAAATGCATCCCAGGGTATTAAAAGAGATGGCGAAAGTTATAGCAGATGCATTCGTTATAATCTACCAAAATTCTCTGGACTCTGGGGAGGTACCAGCGGATTGGAAAGCAGCTAATGTAACGCCTCTGTTTAAAAAAGGGGGCAGACAAAAGGCAGGTAACTATAGGACGGTTAGTTTAACATCTGTAGTGGGGAAAATGCTTGAAGCTATCATTAAGGAAGAACTAGCGGGACATCTAGATAGGAATAGTGCAATCAAGCAGACACAACATGGATTCATGAAGGGGAAATCATGTTTAACTAATTTACTGGAATTCTTTGAGGATATAACGAGCATGGTGGATAGAGGTATACCGATGGATGTGATGTATTTAGATTTCCAAAAGGCATTCGATAAGGTGCCATACAAAAGGTTACTGCAGAAGATAAAGGTACGCGGAGTCAGAGGAAATGTATTAGCATGGATCGAGAATTGGCTGGCTAACAGAAAGCAGAGAGTCGGGATAAATGGGTCCTTTTCGGGTTGGAAATCGGTGGTTAGTGGTGTACCACAGGGATTGGTGCTGGGACCACAACTGTTTACAATATACATAGATGACCTGGAAGAGGGGACTGAGTGTAGTGTAACAAAATTTGCAGATGACACAAAGATTAGTGGGAAAGCGGGTTGTGTAGAGGACACAGAGAGGCTGCAAAGAGATTTAGATAGGTTAAGCGAATGGGCTAAGGTTTGGCAGATGGAATACAATGTCGGAAAATGTGAGGTCATCCACCTTGGAAAAAAAAACAGTAAAAGGGAATATTATTTGAATGGGGAGAAATTACAACATGCTGCGGTGCAGAGGGACCTGGGGGTCCTTGTGCATGAATCCCAAAAAATTAGTTTGCAAGTGCAGCAGGTAATCAGGAAGGCGAATGGAATGTTGGAATTCATTGCGAGAGGGATGGAGTACAAAAGCAGGGAGGTCCTGCTGCAACTGTATAGGGTATTGGTGAGGCCGCACCTGGAGTACTGCGTGCAGTTTTGGTCACCTTACTTAAGGAAGGATATACTAGCTTTGGAGGGGGTACAGAGACGATTCACTAGGCTGATTCCGGAGATGAGAGGGTTACCTTATGATGATAGATTGAGTAGACTGGGTCTTTACTCGTTGGAGTTTAGAAGGATGAGGGGTGATCTTATAGAAACATTTAAAATAATGAAAGGGATAGACAAAATAGAGGCAGAGAGGTTGTTACCACTGGTCGGGGAGACTAGAACTAGGGGGCACAGCCTTAAAATACGGGGGAGCCAATTTAAAACCGAGTTGAGAAGGAATTTCTTCTCCCAGAGGGTTGTGAATCTGTGGAATTCTCTGCCCAAGGAAGCAGTTGAGGCTAGCTCATTGAATGTATTCAAATCACAGAAAGATAGATTTTTAACCAATAAGGGAATTAAGGGTTATGGGGAGCGGGCGGGTAAGTGGAGCTGAGTCCACGGCCAGATCAGCCATGATCTTATTGAATGGCGGAGCAGGCTCGAGGGGCTAGATGGCCTACTCCTGTTCCTAATTCTTATGTTCTTATGTTCTAACTGGCTCTTTAAAATGGCTGAATGCAGACCGCGAGGTATACTGGGCATGCGCGCCCATACCAGTCACATAGAAAGCGACATTTTGTTTTTTGCGCATACACAGAAGGGGGGGGGCCTCCTTTTTTCGGCGCAGACCTTAGGTTCCACTCCCCAACGCTAAAGGACAGGCTGCGTGGCGCCAACTTCAAAAATTGAACAGAGAAACTTCAACTTTTTTTTTTGCCGTCGTCGGGCCCCAAAGAAACGGGCATAACTCTTCAAATACGCCAAAAATCGGCATTGGGGAAAATTAAGCCCAGGAAGAGGAGGCTCCATAAACATCCCCATCTTCAACACTGGTGGATTACAGCACGTGAGTGCAAAAGACAAGGCTGAAGCCTTCGCAAGCATCTTCAGCCAAAAGTAGCAAATAGATGATGCAGCTCGGTCTCCTGAGGTCCCCACCATCACAGATGCCAGTCTTCAGCCAATTTGCTTCACTCCATGTGCTATTAAGGACAGTAAAGCACACGGGAAACAGGAAAGGTTATGGGCCCCGTCAACATCCTGGCCATAGTGCTGAAGACCTGTGCTCCTGAATTAGCTACACCTCCAGCCGAGCTGTTCCTGTACTGGCATCTACACAGGACAAGTGGAAAGTTGTCCAGGTAGGTCCTGTCCGCAAAAGGCCGGACTAATCCAACAGCCAGTTACCGCCCCATCGGCGATTTCTCAATCAGCAGCAAAGTGATGGGAGCTGTCTTCGACAATGCTAACATCAAGTAGCTCTTACGCACAAATAACCTGCTCACCGATGCTGAGTTTGGTTTCCGTCAGGATCACTTGGCTCCCGACCGCATTACAGGCGTGGTCCAAACATGGACAAAAGGGCTGAATTCCAGAGGTGAGGTGATAGTGACTGTCAATGGGGCTCAGGGGAGAAATTCTCCATTGGATGGTATCATATCTAACACGAAGGAAGATCGCTGTGGTTGTTGGGGGACAATCATCTCAGCCCCCACTCAGGAAGCTCAACACCATCCAGGACAAAGCAGCTCGCTTGATTGGCACCCCATCCACCACCTCAAACATTCACTCCCTCCACCACCGATGTACCATGGCTGCAGTGTGTACCATCTACAAGACGCACTGCAGCAACTCGCCAAGGCTTCCTCGACTGCACTTCCCAACCTTGCGGCCTCTACCACCGAGAACGACAAGGGCAGCAGACGCATGGGAACAGCGCCGACAGCAAGTTCGCCTCCAAGTCTTACAGAATTCTGGAACTCCCTACCTAACAGTACTGTGGGAGTACGTTCACAACACGGATTGCAGCGGTTCAAGAAGGCGGCTCACCACCTTCCCAAGGGCAACTATGGATGGGCAATAAATGCTGGCCTTGAAACTGATGCCCTCATCCCGAGAATGAATAAATAAAAAATAATAACTTGTTTATTCATACATTGTGTATTTTGTTTTTCTTAATTGTAGCTTAATTTTGCTTTAACCTTTTTCTATTTACTTTTTTTAGCCTGCACGGTCATTCTATTACAAAAGCAAAATACTGCGGATGCTGGAATCTGGAATAAAAACAGAAAATGCTGGAAATCTCTGCAGGTCAGGCAGCATCTGTGGAGAGAAAGCAGAGTTAACGTTTTGGGTGACCCATCTCTACCACAAATGCTGCCTGACCTGCTGAGATTTCCAGCATTTTCTGTTTTTATTCCAGTCAATCCATTCCTAGGTCCCAGAGATTTGTTCCAACAAATCACTCTGCTTCTACTGGGTCTGGCCCAACACCTGGGTTCACAATTACAGAAAATAGACGGCAGGAAAGTCTGTAAAATAAGGAAAGGAATCAGAGGAAGACCAGTAAGGTCAACCCAAGTGTTTGATGCAGGAGATGGTAAAGGCAGGCTGTGCTGCTGATGGGAGAAAAAGACCCAGGGACAGTGTTGGTGCCATTAGAGGGGATCCTCTCCACTCATGAAGGGCCACAGACTGGACTCTACATCAGTCAGATGAAGCTTTCCATGGCTATGGGACTATCATAAGTTCTTCAGTGGGACAGGGCCCTGTGTCCCCAATCTGGCCCAGCATGAACAGGAATGGTGACTAAAGGAGCCAGAACTGAGATGAGGAGAAATTTTTTTCTCTCAGAGGGTTGTAAATCTGTGGAATTCGCTGCCTCAGAGAGCTGTGGAAGCTGGGACATTGAATAAATTTAAGACAGAAATAGACAGTTTCTTAAACGATAAGGGGATAAGGGGTTATGGGGAGTGGGCAGGGAAGCTGAGTCCATGATCGGATCAGCCATGATCTTATTGAGGGGCCTTATGGCCTACTCCTGTTCCTATTTCTTATGTTCTTATGCAAGTTCCCACTTGTGTCTCCAAAGAGTTATGGGTGAGGTAAAAATTAACTCTATAATTTCCCCTGTGATTCAACGTTAGCCAGAGTCTGTACATTGGTCAGCTCTGTACCATCAGCCTCTGGACAGGAAGCATAACAATAAACTGAATTGAAACAAATTGGATGTTAGAAACAAATGTTGAGATTGACTGTAAGCCCATCTAATGGGGCCGACCCAGTCCACAATCAGCAGTGGGAAAGTGTATGAAAGGGGAAACGTTGGTCCTCCTATTCAGTCCATGGCACAGCACATCAGTGCTTCAATGTCCCGGTTATTACAGATTAACACCTTCCTTCATTCTGTTTCCCCTGCCTTCCCGCAGGGTCACATTTAATCTGTCTATAATTCAGATCATCCCATTGATCAATACTTCAGTGCTATTTATCTTTGTCCTGTTTGGTTTCCAATCCCTGTGTAACAGGCCTCATATGTGTTAGTCTGGAATTGACTGTTACTCCTCCTGAGCTGCAGCATTCAGGAGGAATTGTGGACAACAAACATTTCTGACACATGTACCTGGAATGAATCTGCCATGATCTGGTGAACCTCATTTTGTTCAGAATCCAGTTCGTCAAAGCTTTACATTTTCTGATTTTTTCCTTCACCATCTCTTGTGTCGAGTGACTGAATGGGGCCAAAATTCAGTGCTGCCAGAAAGCTTCGATGTTAACGCCTTTTTCCCACGATGAGTGGTACATGGTTGCAGCGGCCGTTGGATCCAAATTCACCGTTTTGACCACCAAAAGTCCTCCAGCGCTAATTGCACTTCAAATCTGATAGTTTGTAGCGGTGTGGGTGGGTTGATTGGGGTGGTATTCCCACGGGAAATTCACCCTTATGGTGATTGGGAGCCAACGAGCCAGCTGCTTCCTGGCCTTCTTAAAGGCTGAGGTTTGCGGCTCGGCCCTGAGGAAGGAAGGAGTGGTGTGCAAGGATGGCTGGTGCTGCTGTGGTAAGAAGGGCTACGAGATTCTCACACGCCAAGCTGGAGACCCTGATGCAGGGTTTGGAGAGGAGGTGGCGAGTCCTGTACCCAGGCATAGGGAGACCAACTCACCAAGTGTTTAGTAATCCCTGGAAGGAGATAGCGGAAGAGGTGTCAGGGACTTCCATCCATAATAGGACGCCAACCCAATGTCGCAAAAGGATGAACAACATCATTCGTTTGATGTAAGTGAGTACTTGTTCCACCAAATGCTAACCTTCCATCTGCGAGCCTCTCCTTCATCCTTCCCTTATTTCCCACCTTCACCCTTTAGTCACTGACGCAGCATTTCATTGCTGAGGCCACTATATATAGAAACATAGAATATAGGTGCAAGAGCAGGACATTCGGCCCTTCGAGCCTGCACCGCCATTCAATATGATCATGGCTGATCATTCAACTTCAGTACCCCACGTCAGCCTTCTCTCCATACCCACTGATCCCTTGAGCCGTAAGGGCCACATCTAACTCCCTTTTGAATATGTCCAACAAACTGGACTCAACAACTTTCTGTGGCAGAGAATTCCACAGGTTAACAACTCTCTGGGTGAAAAAGTTTCTCCTCATCTCGGTCCTATATTGTTTACCCCTTATCCTTAGACTGTGTCCCCGAGTCCTGGACTTCCCCAACATCAGGAACATTCTTCCTGCATCTAACCTGTCCAGTCCCGTCAGAATTTTATACGTTTCTATGAAATCCCCTCTCATTCTTCTAAATTCCAGTGAATATAAGCCTAGCCAATCCAGTCTTTCCTCATATGTCAGTCCTGCCATCCCGGGAATCAATCTGGTGAACCTTCGCTGCACTCCCTCAATAGCAAGAATGTCCTTCCTCAGATTAGGAGACCAAAACTGAACACAATACTCAAGGTGTGGTCTCACCAAGGCCCTGTACAACTGCAGTAAGACCTCCCTGCTCCTATACTCAAATCCTCTCGCTATGAAGGCCAGCATGCCATTTGCTTTCTTTACTGCCTGCTGTGCCTGCATGCCTACCTTCAATGACTGATGTACCATGACACCCAGGTCTCGGTGCACCTCCCCTTTTACTAATCTGTCACTATTAAGATAATAATCTTCCTTCCTATTTTTGCCACCAAAGTGGATAACCTCACATTTACCTACATTATACTGCATCTGCCATGCATTTGCCCATTCACCTAACCTGTCCAAGTCACCCTGCAGCCTCTTAGCATCCTCCTCGCAGCTCGCACTGCCACCCAGCTTAGTGTCATCTGCAAACTTGGAGATATAACACTCAATTCCTTCGTCGAAATCATTAATGTATATTCTAAGGAGCTGGGTGGGGTGCCAGTAATGAGCCCTGCGGCACCCCACTAGGCACTGCCTGCCATTATGAAAAGGACCCGTTTATTCCAACTCTTTGCTTCCTGTCTGCCAACCATATCTCTATCCACGTCAATACATTACCCCTAATACCATGTGCCTTAATTTTGCATCCTAATCTCTTGTGTGGAACCTTGTCAAAAGCCTTTTGAAAATACACCACATCTACTGGTTCTCCCTTATCCACTCTACTCGTTACATCATCAAAAAACTCTAGAAGATTTGTCAAGCATGATTTCCCTTTCATAAATCCATGCTGATTTGGACTGATCCTGTCACCGCTTTCCAAATGCGCTGCTATTTCATCTTTAATAATTGACTCCAGCATTTTCCCCACCACCGATGTCAGGCTAACCGGTCTATAATTTCCTGTTTTCTCTCTCCCTCCTTTTTAAAAAAGTCGCGTTACATTAGCTACCCGCCAATCCATAGGAACTGATTCAGAGTCCATGGAATGTTGGAAAATGACCACCAATGCATCTACTATTTCTAGGGCCACTTCCTTAAGTACTCTGGGATGCAGGCCCTGGGGATTTATCAGCCTTCAGTCCCTTCAATTTCCCTAACACCATTTCCAGACTAATAAGGATTTCCCTCAGTTCCCCCTCCTCGCTAGACCCTCGGTCCCCTAGTATTGTCGGGAGGTTATTCGTGTCTTCCTTAGTGAAGACAGAACCAAAGTATTTGTTCAATAAATCTGCCATTTCCTTGTTCCCCATTATGAATTCACCTGATTCTGACTGCAAGGAACCTACATTAGTCTTCACTAATCTTTTTCTCTTCACATGTCTATAGAAGCTTTTGCAGTCAGTTTTTATGTTCCGTGCAAGCTTACTCTCATATTCTATGTTCCCCTTCCTAATTAAACCCTTAGTCCTTCTCTGCTGAATTCTAAATTTCTCCCAGTCCTCAGATTTGCTCAGGGGAAGGTGGGGAAGGTGGCTCAACCATGGCTAACAAGGGAAATTAAGGATAGTGTTTAAGCCAAGGAAGAGGCATATAATTTGGCTAGAAAAAGCAACAAACCTGAGGACTGGGAGAAATTTAGAATTCAACAGAGGAAGACTAAGGGTTTGATTAAGAGGAGGAAAATAGAGTACGAGAGGGAGCTTGCAGGGAACATAAAAGCTGACTGCAAAAGCTTCTATAAATATGTGAAGAGAAAGAGATTAGTGAAGACAAACGTAGGTCCCTTGCAGTCGGATTCAGGTGAATTTATAATGGGGAATAAAGAAATGGCAGACCAATTGAACAAATACTTTGGTTCTGTCTTCACAAAGGAAGACACAAATAACCTTCCGATTGTACTAGGGGACAGTAGGTCTAGTGAGAAGGAGGAACTGAAGAATATCCTTATTAGGCGGGAAATTGTGTTAGGGAAATTGATGGGATTGAAGCCCGATAATCCCTGGGGCCTGATAGTCTGCATCCCAGAGTACTTAAGGAAGTGGCCCGAGAAATAGTGGATGCATTGGTGATCATTTTCCAACAGTCTATCGACTCTGGATCAGTTCCTATGGACATAGAAACATAGAAACATAGAAAATAGGTGCAGGAGTAGGCCATTCGGCCCTTTGAGCCAGCACCACCATTCAATGAGTTCATGGCTGAACCCCATTCCTGCTTTCTCACCATATCCCTTGATCCCCCTAGTAGTAAGGACTACATCTAACTCCTTTTTGAATATATTTAGTGACTTGGCCTCAACAACTTTCTGTCGTAGAGAATTCCACAGGTTCACCACTCTCTGGGTGAAGAAGTTTCTCCTCATCTCGGTCCTAAATGGCTTACCCCTTATCCTTAGACTGTGACCCCTGGTTCTGGACTTCCCTAACATCGGGAACATTCTTCCTGCATCTAACCTGTCTAAACCTGTCAGAATTTTAAACGTTTCTATGAGATCCCCTTTCATTCTTCTGAATTCCAGTGAATACAAGCCCAGTTGATCCAGTTTTTCTTGATATGTCAGTCCCGCCATCCCGGGAATCAGTCTGGTGAACCTTCGCTGCACTCCCTCAATAGCAAGAAAGTCCTTCCTCAAGTTAGGAGACCAAAACTGTACACAATACTCCAGGTGTGGCCTCACCAAGGCCCTGTACAACTGTAGCAACACCTCCCTGCCCCTATACTCAAATCTCGCTATGGAGGGTAGCTAATGTAACACCACTTTTTAAAAAAGGAGGGAGAGAGAAAACGGGTAATTATAGACCGGTTAGCCTGACATCAGTAGTGGGGAAAATGTTGGAATCAATCATTAAGGATGAAATAGCAGCGCATTTGGAAAGCAGTGACAGGATCGGACCAAGTCAGCATGGATTTATGAAAGGGAAATCATGCTTGACAAATCTTCTGGAATTTTTTGAGAATGTAACTAGCAGAGTGGACAAGGGACAACCAGTAGATGTGGTGTATTTGGACTTTCAAAAGGCTTTTGACAAGGTCCCGCACAAGAAATTGATGTGCAAAATCAAAGCACATGGTATTGGGGGTAATATACTAACGTGGATAGGGAACTGGTTGGCAGACAGGAAGCAGAGAATCGGGATAGCTAGGGGATTTGAATATAGAAGCAGGTAGGTCTTAATGCAGCTGTACAGGGCCTTAGTGAGGCCTCACCTGGAATATTGTGTTCAGTTTTGGTCTCCTAGTCTGAGGAAGGACGTTCTTGCTATTGAGGGAGTGCAGTGAAGGTTCACCAGACTGATTCCAGGGATGGCTGGGCTGTCAAATGAGGAGAGACTGGATCAACTGGGCTTTTATTCACTGGAGAGAAGGATGAGAGGGGATCTCATAGAAATGTATAAGATTCTGACGGGACTGGACAGGATAGATGCGGAAAGAATGTTCCCGATGTTGGGGAAGTCCAGAACCAGGGGACATAGTCTTAGGATAAGGGGTAGGCCATTTAGGACTGAGATGAGGAGAAACTTCTTCACTCAGAGAGTTGTTAACCTGTGGAATTCCCTGCCGCAGAGAGTTGTTGATGCCAGTTCACTGGATATATTCAAGAGGGAGTTAGATATGGCTCTTACGGTTAAGGGGATCAAGGGGTGTGGAGAGAAAGCAGGAAAGGAAGGAATGATCAGCCATGATCTTATTGAATAGTGATGCAGGCTCGAAGGGCCGAATAGCCTACTCCTGAACCTATTTTCTGTGTTTCTATGTGAAGAGAAAAAGCTTAGTGAAGACAAACGTGGGTCCCATGCAGTCGGATTCAGCTGGGGAAGAAAGAAATGGCAGACCAATTGAACCAATACTTTGGTTCTGTCTTCATGAAGGAAGATACAAATAACCTTCCGAATGTACGAGGGAACAGTGGGTCTAGCGAGAAGGAGAAACTGAAGGATATCCTTATTAGGCGGGAAATTGTGTTTGGGAAATTGATGGGATTGAAGGCCGATAAATCCCCGGGGCCTGATAGTCTGCATCCTAGAGTACTTAAGGAAGTGGCCCTAGAAATAGTGGATGCATTGGTGATCATTTTCCAACAGTCTCTCGACTCTGGATCAGTTCCTATGTACTGGAGGGTAGCTAATGTAACACCACTTTTTAAAAAAGGAGATGAGAAAACGGATAATTATAGACCGGTTAGCCTGACATCAATAGTAGGGAAAATGTTGGAATCAATCATTAAGGATGAAATAGCAGCGCATTTGGAAAGCAGTGACAGGATCGGACCAAGTCAGCATGGATTTATGAAAGGGAAATCATGCTTGACGAATGTTCTGGAATTTTTTGAGGATGTAACTAGCAGAGTGGACAAGGGAGAACCAGTAGATGTGGTGTATTTGGAATTTCAAAAGGCTTTTGACAAGGTCCCACACAAGAGATTGGTGTGCAAAATCAAAGCACGTGGCATTGGGGGTAAAGTACTGACATAGATAAGAACTGGTTGGCAGACAGGAAGCAGAGAGTTGGGATAAACGGGTCCTTTTCAGAATGGCAGGCAGTGGCTAGTGGGGTGCCGCAGGGCTCAGTGCTGGGACCCCAGCTATTTACAATATACATCAATGATTTAGATGAAGCAATGTATATTTAGATGGAGATGTAACATCTCCAAGTTTGCGGATGACACTAAACTGGATGGCAGTGTGAGCTGTGAGGAGAACGCTAAGAGGCTGCAGGGTGACTTGGACAGGTTCGGTGAGTGGGCAAATACATGGCAGATGCAGTATAATATGGATAAATGTGAGGTTATCCATTTTGGGGGCAAAAACACGAAGGCAGAATATTATCTGAGTGGCGGCAGATTAGGAAAAGGGGAGGTGCAAAGAGACCTGGGTGTCATGGTTCATCAGTCACTGAATGTGGGCATGCAGGTACAGCAGGTGGTGAAGACAGCAAATGGTATGTTGGCCTTCATAGCTAGGGAATTTGAGTATAGGAGCAGGGAGGTCTTACTGCAGTTGTACTGGGCCTTAGTGAGGCCTCACCTGGAATATTGTGTTCAGTTTTGGTCTCCTAATCTGAGGAAGGACGTTCTTGCTATTGAGGGAGTGCAGCGAAGGTTCACCAGACTGATTCCAGGGATGGCTGGACTGTCATATGAGGAGAGACTGGATTAACTGGGCCTTTATTCACTGGAGTTTAGAAGGATGAGAGGGGATCTCATAGAAAAGCATAAGATTCTGACGGGACTGGACAGGTTAGATGCGGGAAGAATGTTCACGATGTTGGGGAAGTCCAGAACCAGGGGACACAGTCTAAGGATAAGGGGTAGGCCATTTAGGACTGAGATGAGGAGAAACTTCTTCACTCAGAGAGTTGTTAACCTGTGGAATTCCCTGTCGCAGAGGGTTGTTGATACCAGTTCATTGGATATATTCAAGAGGGAGTTAGATATGGCCCTTATGGCTAAGCGGATCAAGGATATGGAGAGAAAGCAGGAAAGGGGTACTGAAGGAATGATCAGCCATGATCTTATTGAATGGCGGTGCAGGCTCGAAGGGCCGAATAGCCTACTCCTGCACCTATTTTCTATGTTCCTATGTTTCTATGTTTTTCTGGCCAATTTATATGCCTCTTCCTTGGATTTAACACTTTCCCTAATTTCCATTGTTAGCCACGGTTGAGCCACCTTCCCTTTTTTATTTTTGTGCCACACAGGGATGTACAATTATTGTAGTTCATCCATGTGATCTTTAAATGTCTGCCATTGCTTATCCACCGTCAACCCTTTAAGTATCTTTCGTCAGTCTATCCTAACCAATTCACGTCTCATACCGTCGAAGTTTCCTTTCTTTAAGTTCAGGACCCTAGTCGCTGCAATGGAGGCCCTCTTATCTCACATTGACAGCTGCATGTCAGGGACACACACTTGTGCTCTCATTTCTGATGCATCATGACGGTGCTACAAAGCAACCATTCTTTCTTTTGCAGGCCAAACTTGCTCATAATCGGTTTGAGCAAAGGAGGACTCGTGGTGGCGAGGCCAACATACAAGTCCTCACACCCTTGGAGGTGAGGGTCGAAGTGCTGGTGGGCAGACAAGGTGCCTTCCCTGTGGCACAGGGCACCGGCGATGCCGATAAGGGTAAGTGAAGGCCCTTCTCTAATGATATCTCTCCCTGACTGTTGCAGCACCTACTGTGCCTTTGCTTCTGAAAGTCGGCTATTTGTAGGCTCCATGCATAAATTCCCCACCTCCCCCTCACGGCAGGCCTTCTCCCATTTATGTTTGCAGATGAGAACCCCCCCCCCCCCCCGGGTTCCAGTACTGGCGATGCCGATGTGGGCAGCATGGGTAAGTGAGACCCTCCTTTAATGCTATCTCTCCCTGAAAGTGACAGCGCACACTCTGCCTCTCCTTCTGTAAGTCTGCTGTTTGCAGGCTGCATGCGTCAATCCCCTATCTTCCCCTCACGGCAGCCCTTCTCCCAGTGATGCTTGCAGATGAGAGGCCGAGTGGCAGCGAGAGGAGGGAGAGGATCCTGCTGTGATGCTGCAACCTGAAGGTGTTGTGGCAGCTGCCATTGCAGCACAGGCGCGAGGGAAGGAGCGGATCGGTGCTGCTTTGGAGAGGATGGCCGTGGCTCTGCAAGAGACGATGGAGCGTCTAAGTGCTGTCATATCTGGTGGCTTTGACACTCTGGCTGCTCTCATGCAATCTCAGCTGGATGTGCCCCGAGACCTCAGGTCCACCACGGGCCACGGGGGACCTTCCGGTGTGGGGCCACAGCACCGACCTGAGCTCCCTCAGATTGGTGGTGGTGGTGGTATTGTGCCGCCCCTGGTGAGTTATTCAGGCTCCTCGGGCCAGGATATGGATGATGCGCTCCCTCAGGATCGTAGCATTCCTGGCCCCAGACCTGTCACTCCGCCAGTGCCTCCACGCATGGCTTCGCCCGAGCTAAGTCAGACCGAACCTTCCCAGGAGGGTGTTGACCAGTCTCCAGCCGGCCCCTCCAGGCCCAAAGCTGCTCGGGACATCTGCAGCTTCCACACAGGGAACACAGCAGCCTTCACAGACCCATGAGGCAGCCACAGGGGAGACACTGAGACAGAGCAGCACGTTAGGCATGCGTAAGAGGGGTTATTTTGGAAATGCACAAGGGTGGCAAATGATGTTTATATTTTATTTTTCTGCACTGTTTATCATTCTGTTAGTTGTTTGGAGTGACATTGATTATGTATTAAATCTTTATTTTTTGCATCTATATCTGGGCAATGATGTATCAAGGGTCATGTGGTGATGAAATTATCGGAATCGAGCAGCAATCAGACGTGACTGGATTTCCCTTGCGGGGTTGGGATGGCAACGATGTCTTCTGGGTGGCTCAGGATGCTCCTCCTCCTCCTCCTGCGGTGGTCCTGCTGGTTCGGCCACGAGATGCTGTCCACTCATGACAGCCAGGTTATGCAGCATGCAGCAGACGACCACAAAGATGGAACCCCTTCAGGCGAGTACTGCAATGCCCCACCAGAGCGGTCCAGGCAACGGAACTGTTGTGTCCTTAGATGCTCAAGTAATGACTCCACGAGGTAGTGTGTTGTACTTGAACTGTAGTGACCTTAATCCTTTATTTGTTAACTCCAGAGTGAGGATCATACCTGGTAACCTGCCTTTTATACCAGGCCAGGCACACCTGTACAGGTAACATACAAGTCTCCCACCGCTGTGCCCTCTGGTGGCACACCTTGTGATAGTACCAACAGTAGCCATGTAGGATACATGACATCACTCTCCCCTAAGACTTTACTGCAAATCACCTCTGCATTGATTGTGCTCTGGGCTTAGCTCTATCAGGGCTCTATCTGATTGACCCTTGGCATGTCGTTTCTGTTGTGTATGTATAAAATAAGTATTTACACTGTACACTCAATGTACAGTTACATAAGACTACTGAATGTATCTTCACACTGTATACACTATGCCTGTACCACCAGAGGGTGCAGCTGGTGGAGACCTAGGGGTCACCTGTACACTGCAGGTAACCAAATATAAAAGGCAGCTCACCTTACTGTACCCTCATGCAGGAGCTGCAATAAATGGACTAAGGTCACAACAGTTCAAGTGCAATACCTTACCTTGTGGAATCATTACTAGAGTGCATACAGATACAATAGTACCTGCTGTTATATATGTAAACTTGTATTTACTTTGTACAGCCACCGGAGGGCTCATCCCTTGGAGTCCCAAGGGATCATAATCCCTTGGGAGCACAGGTATTTAAGGAGGCCTCACAGGTTGGAGAGGCACTCTGGAGACCTGCAATAAAAGACTAAGGTCACACTTTACTTTGAGCTCACAGTGTTCAGTTTGACTCTTTCTCCATTCATAACAACTGGCGACGAGATACAGATAGCGAACCCAAAGATGCAGAGAACAGTGGGCATCCTGGAGAAATTCTCGGAGAGAGATGATTGGGAAACTTTTGTGGAGCGACCCGACCAATACTTCGTGAGCTAGATGGGGAAGAGAACGCTGCCAAACGAAGAGTGATCCTCCTCACTGTCTGTGGGACACCGACGTATGGCCTCATGAAGAATCTGCTCACTCCAGCGAAACCCATGGAGAAATCGTACGACGACTGGTCCGAGAGCATTTGAACCCAAAGGAAAGCGTTCTGGTGGCGAGGTATTGGTTCTACACCTACAAAAGGTCTGAAAGCCAGGAAGTGTCAAGTTATCTCGCTGAGCTAAGACGCCTTGCAGGACATTTGGAGCACATGCTCAGAGACTTTTTCGTACTTGGCATTGGCCACGAAATCATACTTCGCAAACTTTTGACTGCAGAGACCCCAACCTTGAGTAAGGCCATAGCGATAGCCCAGGTGTTCATTTCCACCAGTGACAATACAAAGCAAATCTCTCAGCACACAAGTGCTGCTACAAGTACTGTGAATAAAGTGATGTTGTTTTCGAATCATAATGTACAGGGCAGGTCACACATACCTGCAGCTGCACGTCCGCAGATGTCTCAGAGTCTACCATCAAGGGTGATGAATGCAAGGCCATTAACACCTTGTTGGCGCTGCGGGGGTGATCATCGTTTCCATTCATGCCGATTCAAAGGATACATTTGCAAGGGCTGTGGAACAATGGGACACCTCCAACGAATCTTCAGGCGAGCTGCAAAACCTGTTAAACCTGCAAACCACCATGTTGCAGAGGAGGACAGATCCATGGAGGATCACGATGAATCAGAGCCTCACACCGAGGAAGCAGAGGTACATGGGTGCACACATTCACCATGAATTGTCCCCCGATAATGCTGAATGTTGAACTAAATAGATTCCCAGTGTCAATGGAGCTGGACACGGGTGCAAGCCAGTCCATCATGGGCAAAAAGACTTTCGAAGAGCTGGCTGGGAAAATACACTGGAACTGGAACGACGTCCGAGCGCTATCGCCCGCTGACGACACTCCGTGTGCCCGGGTCTTAAACAAATTACCTTCGCTGTTCAAACCAGGCATCAGAAAATTTCAAGGAGCAAAAGTGTAGATCCACCTAATTCCGGGGGCGCGACCCATCCATCAAAGGCGACAGCAGTACTGTACATGATGAGCGAAAGGGTAGAAATCGAGCTAGACCAGCTGAAAAGAGAGGCATCATTTCACCGATCGAATTCAACATGTGGGCCAGTTCTATTGTCCCAGTCCTCAGAATCTGTGGCGATTACAAAGTAACTATCAATCGTTTCTCACTGCAGGACTAATACCCACTACCAAAGGCTGACAACCTCTTTGCAATGCTGGCGGGAGGAAAGACGATCACGAAGCTGGATCTGACTTCAGCCTACATGACGCAGGAACTGGAGGAATCATCAAAGGCCCTCACCTGCATCAACACGCACAAAGGTCTTTTTGTTTATAACAGATGCCCGTTTGGAATCCGATCAGCGGCGGCGATATTCCAGAGAAACATGGAAAGTTTACTGAAGTCGGTCCCGCACACCGTGGTCTGCCAGGACGACACCTTGGTCACAGGTCGGAGCTCAGTCGATCATCTGCAGAATCTGGAGGAGGTTCTTAGATGCGGGAAGAATGTTCCCGATGTTGGGGAAGTCCAGAACCAGGGGACTAGGATAAGGAGTAGACCATTTAGGACTAAGATGAGGAGAAACTTCTTCACTCAGAGAGTTGTTAACCTGTGGAATTCCCTGCCGCAGAGAGTTGTTGATGCCAGTTCATTGGATATATTCAAGAGGGAGTTAGATATGGCCCTTCTGGCTAAAGGGATCAAGGTGTATGGAGAGAAAGTAGGAAAGGGGCACTGAGGGAATGATCAGCCATGATCTTATTGAATGGTGGTGCAGGCTCGAAGGGCCGAATGGCCTACTCCTGCACCTATTTTCTATGTTTCTATGACTCAACCGCGTGGGGCTCAGGTTAAAACGCTCTAAGTGCGTTTCCTGGCGCCTGAAGTGGAGTTCTTGGGAAGGAGGATTGCAGCGGACAGCATCAGGCCCACCAACGCGAAGACGGAGGCAATCGAGAACGCACCGATGCCGCAAAACATGACGGAGCTGCAGTCGTTTCTGGGACTCCTGAACTACTTGGTAACTTCTTACCGGGTCTCAGCACACTGTTAGAACCACTGCATATCTTACTACGAAAAGGGGACGAATGGGTTTGGGGCAAAAGCCAAGAAAATGTTTTTGTAAAAGCGAGAAAATTGTTATGCTCAAACAAATTGCTTGTGTTGTAAAATTCATGTAAGCGTTTGGTACTAGCATGCGATGCGTCGTCATATGGTGTCGGGTGAGTACTGCAACAAGCTAATGATTTGGGGAAACTGCAACCGGTTGCTTATGCATCCAGGTATCTGTCTAAGGCTGAGAGAGCCTACAGCATGATTGAGAAAGAAGCGTTAGCGTGTGTCTCTGGGGTAAAGAAAATGCATCAATACCTGTTCGGGCTAAAATTCGAATTCGAAACTGACCAAAAGCCACTAATATCCCTGTTTTCCGAGAGTAACCAATGCATCGGCCCGCATCCAGAGATGGGCGCTCACGTTGTCCGCATACAACTACGCCATCCGCCACAGGCCAGGCACAGAAAACTGCGCCGATGCTCTCAGCAGGCTGCCATTGCTCACCACGGGGGTGGAAATGGAGCAGCCCGCAGATTTAGCCACGGTTATAGAAGCATTTGAGAGTGAGCAATCACCCATCACTGCCCGGCAGATTAAATCCGGGACAAGCCAGGACCCCTTATTATCTCTAGTCAAAAGCTGTGTGCTTCACAGGAGCTGGTCCAGTGTCCCAGTGGAAATGCAGGAAGAGATAAAGCCGTTCCAGCGGCGCAAAGATGAAATGTCTATACAGGCAGACTGCCTTCTGTGGGGCAATCGAGTAGTGGTCCCCAAGAAGGGCAGAGACACCTTCATCAATGACCTCCACAGTACCTACCCAGGCATCGTAATGATGAAAGCGATAGCCAGATCCCACGTGTGGTGGCCCGGAATCGATGCGGACTTAGAGTCCTGCGTTCACAGATGTAATAACTGCTCGTAGTTAAGCAATACATCCAGGGAGGCGCCGCTAAGTTTATGGTCTTGGCCCTCCAAACCATGGTCTAGGGTACACGTCGAATATGCAGGCCCGTTCTTGGGTAAAATGTTCCTTGTGGTTGGAGACGCGTACTCCAAGTGGATTGAATGTGAGATAATGTCGGTTAGCACGTCCGCTGCCACTACTGAAAGCCTGCGGGCCATGTTTGCCACTCACGGCCTACCCGATATCATGGTGAGTGACAACGGGCCATGTTTTACCAGTGCTGAGTTCAAAGAATTCATGACCCATAACGGGATCAAACATGTCACATCTGCCCCATTTAAACCAGCGTCCAATGGTCAGGCAGAGAGAGCAGTGTAAACCATCAAGCAAGGCTTGAAGAGGGTAACTGAAGGCTCACTGCAGACTCACCTATCCCGAGTCCTGCTTCGCTGCCGCACGAGACCCCACTCACTCACCTGCTGAACTGCTCATGAAAAGGGCACTTAAGACAAGGCTTGCGTTAGTTCACCCTGATCTACATGAACAGGTAGAGAGCAGACGGCTTCAACAAATTGCATACCATGATAGTGCAAATGTGTCACGCGAGATTTAAATCAATGATTGAAATCAATTTGTATTCAATTATGGACAAGGTTCCAGGTGGCTTCCCGGCACTGTCGTGGCCAAAGAGGAGAGCAGGGTGTTTCGGGTCAAACTTTCAAATGGACTCATTCACCAGAAACACCTGGACCAAATCAAACTCAGATTCACGGACTATCCTGAGCAACCCACCTTGGACCCTACCTTTTTTGATCCCCCAACATACACACCAGTGGCAACCGGCACCACGGTTGACCACGAAGCAGAACCCATCATCCACAGCAGCCCAGCAGGCCCAACACACCAGGCAGCCCAGCAAGGCCAGCTGCACAGCAGCCCAGCGAGAGCCCAACAAATGATTCAACAACACCAGCTTTCACACCAAGACGATCAACCAGGACAAGAAGGGCCCCAGATCGACTCACATTGTAAATAGTTACACTATTGACTTTGGAGGAAGGAATATTGTTATATATGTAAACTTGTATTTACTTGTATAGCCACCAGAGGGCTCATCCCCTGGAGTCCCAAGGGACCCCATAATCCCTTGGGAGCACAGGTATTTAAGGAGGCCTCACAGGTTGGAGAGGCACTCTGGAGACCTGCGATAAAAGACTCCGGTCACACTTTACTTTGAGCTTTTAGTGTTCAGTCTGACTCTTTTTCCATACATAACACCTGCCCTGAGAGTGTTTGATGGGACAGTGTAGAGGGAGCTTTACTCTATAATCTAACCAATTTGTACCTGCCCTGGGAGTGTTTGATGGGACAGTGTGTAGGGAGCTTTACTCTGTATCTAACCCGTGCATTACCTGCCCTGGGAGTGTTTGATGGGACAGTGTGTAGGGAGCTTTACTCTGTATCTAACCCGTGCATTACCTGCCCTGGGAGTGTTTGATGGGACAATGTAGAAGAAGCTTTACTCTGTAGCTTTACTTTGACCTTTTTTGACTATTTCATTCAGTGGAGCACTGGCCTGAACTCAGATACAGTCTGCATGCTCACAGAGATCAGCATGAGAGCACAGAAGATCCCAGTCACAGGAGCTGACCCTGGGATGGTGTGACATGACCTCTGCAGGTAAACTAGCAACCTCTAGAGAGGAACCCCTGCCTATGCCCAGCCTACTTTATCATTTTTTTGTAGTTGCAGTTGGAATATTGCGGGGGTTGACATGAAGCCTAAGCAATCTCCCACCTATGATCTCTTCAATGATTTTATTTCAGCTCATCTTTGAAGACCAGGATTGTATTTCAGATGTCACGCATTTCCTGACAGCATATTCCCAGTGACAAGTAAGCAAGTGATAGGAGAGTGACACCAAAGAGGTAGGACATGTAAGTCACACTCAGCAACATCCACCTTGCCCAGACCCCTGGTGCTGTGCTGTGACAGATCGAGAAATGCTGGAGATCCCCTGTGGAGGGAGGCAACGGCAGCTCTGCTGCAAAAAACATTGGGGTCGAAATTCAGGGTCTCGGTAAGACCCGTTACCGTCCGTTTCCGGCGGCCATGCGGTGGAATTCCATGGCCGCCGCTTTGCCGTCAACTGACTGCTGCGACAGAAACTTGGCCCGGGAGGTTTTGTGGCGATGTGGGCCATCGCCTCGATCGACGGACTTTCGTGGCGGTGTGGGGCTTTCGGCAGTGATGATGCGATCAAGGTGCCCCTGAAACCATTTTCACCTTTAAAAAGCCGGTCCTTTTACTGACGGTGCCCCCCCGTCGGCTTTTAGGGTCGGTGTAAAATTTCTCGGAGCTTTTTGGTCAACATTTCAAAAAAACGGCAGCAGGATTCTCAAAAGTTTTGCTGAGTGATGAAACTTTTCCCCTATCTCTCGTGGCCGGTGGGAGTGAAGCCCTGCTGCACAGAGGGTTGTGCCTCCAGCCATAATGGGCTCAGTTTTGGCGGGGGAACGCCTGCTGCACATTGTCAGAAGCAGGGAGGCACGCAGGAGGAGGCATCACCGTCACCAACGAGTCCTCGGGCAGCGGGTAAGGCAGGCAGCAGCCATGGCAGACCAACATGTAGAAGGGTCTGCAGATGTCCGCAGACATCAACGTCCAGAGGCTGGACAGCAGGGTGATGGCGTGAGGAGGAGGGTGAGGTACGCTGACTCCCCGCCCCACCAGAAAGTGTGCAAGACCCTCTTAAAGGAGACCGGCAACCCAACACAATTAAAGGGACAGTTCCACTCTTTGTACAGCGATGCCGGTGATACACATATAAAAGATGTAATTGACAAATGCAAGTATCTAAATGTAACATTGTACAGCAATGCCGGTAGTACACAGGGAAAAGATGTAATTGACAAATGCGAAGATGTAAGTGACAAATGCGAACATGTAAAGACAACTAACAATGTCGAATCGGGTGATTGCGGCCGGAGCCAATATATCATGACTGTAAATGATGAAATGATGTGCGATGCCGGGTTCTACTTGTACACCTTTGTGGAAAGGCTCGAACACTTTTTCATTGCGAACGACCTGGTGGCTGATAAGCGCAGAGCTATCCTGCTCAGCAGTTGTGGACTCACCGTCCAAGGCCTTGTCAGGGACTTGCTAGCCCCAGAGAAGACAAAAACGTACGCAGAGCTCATAACGATGGTACGGGAACAGCTCAAACCTAAAGAGAGCATCCTCACAGCCAGACACCGGTTCTACACACACCGGCGGCCCGACGGCCAAGAAATCGCAAAATATGCTGCAGACCTCAGACGATTGGCTGCACCGTGTGATTTTGCCGACCACCTCACCGAAGCACTGAGGGACATCTTCTGATCGGAATCGGCCGCGAGGGCCTCCGCCACAGGCTGCTTTCTGTGGAATCACCCTGCAGAAGGCAATTAACGTCAGCCAAGCGTTCATGGTCTCGGCCTGTGATTCCAAGAGGATGATGCGTCACCCCCAGGGCTCTAACCTGGCAAGTACTGTGAACCGACTGGCTCCTTTTAGAGGCAAGGCTGCTGCAAGCGGTCTCTCTCAGGGTAGAGAGAACAGAACCCCGAATCACGCAACCCTGAGTCCGCCACATGGGGCCAACCGGCCAGCCCCATGCTGGCGCTGTGGAGCGAATCACAGGGCCCACCAGTGCCGCGACAAACACTATACATGCAAAGGCTGTAACACGAAAGGCCACCTCCAGCGAATGTGCAAAAGAAATTTTACTCACCGAGTCGCTGAAGAGTTGGCCAATCATCCGAACTCCAGCGCTGATGAAGAGGAAGAGAGAGTCCATGAGGCAGCTCAGCACCACGAAGAGGTGTACAGAGTGTTTACCTGCACCACCGAGAGTTCCCCGTTGAAAATGGAAGTTGAAGTCAACGGTGTTCCAGTCACGATGGAGGCGGACACAGGGGCGAGCCAAGAGCCAATCGCTGATGAATCAGGCGGCCTTTGGGAAACTCTGGGACTGTCCAAGTGAACGATCTAAAATTATCCCGATCCAGGTGAAGCTGCTCACCTACACAAACGACACCATCCCAGCTGTTGGCAGCGTGGATGTCCAGGTGTCCTACGGCGGCGCGATGCACAAGTTACCTTTGTGGATCGTTGCTGGTGATGGTCCAAGGCAGCTAGGAAGAAGATGGATGAAACAACTCTAAATCTGTTGGAGCCGGGAAAACCTCCAAGGCCTGGCGATTGACATCCTATGCGGCCCCAAATTTGGATCCAGCACAACACCTGAAAATCCAACCGTCCAACTCGACTGCGTGGAGTTGACACAGACCGCACAACCCAACGGCAAGATGATCCAGCCCAAACGACCTGACCTCACCTTCCAGGCTCCAGTGGCAGGACTCCGGAAGAAGAAGATCGGCGCAGAAGGTAACTTCCCTGTTTCCGTGGAAGAATCTGGGGAGAAAAGGATCACCGCAGCCTACCTCGTGGAGAGAAAGAAGATGGCGCCCGCACCACGAGGTGAAGCGCCTGAAGTAAAGAGGGCGGCGGCCAGACCACGAGGGGCAGTGTTGAGGGAGCATCACGTGATGCCGAGCAGCGAACCGGATTGGGGTAAAGACTGCAAGGCTCTCTTACAGGAGACCGGCAACCCAGCACAATTAAAGGGACAGTTCCACTCTTTGTACAGCGATGTACAAGATGTAATTGACAAATGCAAGTATGTAAATGTAACTTCGTACAATAATGCCGGTAGTACACATGGAAAAGATGTAATGGACAAATGCAAATATGTAAAGGCAACTAACAGTGTCAAGTTGGGTGATTGCGGTCGGAGCCAATGTATTATGACTGTAAATGAAGAAATGATGTGCGATGCCGGGTTTTACATGTACGCCGACAAAACCAAGGGCAACCTCCCGTCGGAAGCACCCAGGTCCAGCGGACTACCCGATCATGTAGCCTGCGTCTCTGGGACTAATGTGATGCCCCAGGGAGTGTGGCCACTCACAGAGGGAGCATACCCACTGCAGGGCCAGCGATCAGCGGAAGGCAAAGGCACCACTACGACACCCTGACCCAGATCGGTTCTACCTCT
This sequence comes from Pristiophorus japonicus, assembly GCF_044704955.1. NCBI lineage: Eukaryota > Metazoa > Chordata > Chondrichthyes > Pristiophoridae > Pristiophorus > Pristiophorus japonicus. Next base: position 221,179,493 of record NC_091983.1, on the reverse strand, counting down.
CTGGCCACCCGGGCCAGTACCGGGAGTAAGAGGCTAGAACCCCCCAGCTCTCCCAACGGGACCTGGGACGACCAGGCTCCCACTACCGCTGAAGGCAGCAGGGAGACACTGCAGCCCTCAAAGGAGGACAGGGAGGCCACACATTCCTGTGACTCTGCCCACCAGTAGGCAATGGCAAAGGCCCTGAGACTCAGCCAGGTGAGCGATCTGAGCCCACCCAGCTGGCAGGGGCGCAGCGCCGCCATCAGATAGCCTGGACACAGTCCGGTTACTCTGGAACTAGCGTCCTCACCCACCTGCACCTACACCCCAGGGGCAAGACTGTGATACCACTTATGTACCTTACCTGTAAAATGTACTTGTTCCACTACTGCAAAACCCAAACAGTGATGTAATTAATGCTATTTCTTTTTTTTAGGTTCTTTCCTTTTGTACATGTATGCACATGCAGGTGTTGAGCCACACACATGGTCTATGTATGGGGGTGGGGTGGGGGGGGGGGAAGGAATGGATGTATGTAGCCATGGACACACATGGATCACCACCCAGAACCCACACAAACCCCACTCCAACCGTCCACTGCTGACCATTTCCCAATATTGTGGCAATAAGGACTTGGGGGTCTATAGGGAGAGAGCCAAGCCAAAGCATAGACAAGGTGCAAGAGTTTTGGGCACTTCAAGTCTCGGGCCAGAGCACACCGTGCAAAGGCCAGTGGCACAAGACTTAGGGGGGAGTGATATTGTGTATGTATACCATAAGTATATATCATGTACACTCAATGTACAGTTACATAAGACCACTGAATGTATCTTCACACTGTATCCACTATGCCTGTACCACCAGAGGGTGCAACTGGTGGAGACCTAGATGGTCACCTGTACACTACAGGTAACCAGGTATAAAAGGGAGCTCACCTTACTGTGCCCTCATTCAGGAGCTGCAATAAATGGACTAAGGTCACAACAGTTCAAGTGCAATACCTCACCTCATGGAGTCATTACTAGAGTGCTTACAGACACAATACAGAGTAAAGCTCTCTCTACACTGTCCCATCAAACACTCCCAGGGCAGGTACAGCACGGGTTAGATACAGAGTAAACCTTCCTCTACTCTGTCCCATTAAACAGACTCAGGATCAGTGCAGCATGGGTTAGATGCAGAATAAAGCTGCCTCTACATTGTCCTATTAAACACTCCCAGGAAAGGTACATCACGGGTCAGATACAGAGTAATGCTCCCTCTAACTGTCTAATGAAACACTCCCAGGGCAGGTACAATCACGGGTTAGATCCCTCTATACTGTCCCATTAAACACTCCCAGGCCAGTACAGCATGAGATAGATAGAGTGAAGCTCTCTCTAAATTGGTAAACCGAACACAGCCAACTTAGATCCAGCTAGTGTTAAATGCAGAGTACAGCTCCTCTGACACTACCCTATGAAGCACACCAACTCAGGTTCTGCATGGAAAGAATGTGGAATAAAACTCCCTCTACATGTAAATGTCAAGCACTCCCACGTGAGGTATTGGCTAGCTGCACACACGGGTTAGTCGTAGAAATTTACAGCATGGAAGGAGGCCATTTCGGCCCATCATGTCCGTGCCGGCCAACAAAGAGCTATCCAGCCTAATCCCACTTTCCAGCTCTTGGTCCGTAGCCCTGTAGGTTACGGCACTTTAAGTGCACATCTAAATACTTTTTAAATGTGATGAGGGTTTCTGCCCCACCACCCTTTTCAGACAGTGAGTTTCAGACCCCACCATCCTCTGGGTAGATAATTTCCCCTCAAATCCCCTCCAAAATGCCTACCAATTACTTTAAATCTATGCCCCCTCATTGTTGACCCCTCTGATAAGGGAAATAGGTCCTTCCTATCCACTTTATCTAGGCCCCTCATAATTTTATACATTTCAATAAGGTCTCCCCTCAGCCTAGTCTGTTCCAAAGAAAACAGAACCAGCCTATCCAATCTATCCTCACGCTATTATTCTCCAATTCAGGCAACATCCTCTTAAATCTCCTCTGTACCCTCTCGAGTTGTAATCACATCTTTCCTGTAATGTGGTGACCAGAACTGCACACAGTACTTTAGCTGTGGCCTAACCAGTGTTTTATACAGTTCAAGCATACCCTCTCTGCTCTTATATTCTATGCCTCGGCTAATAAAGGCAAGTATTCTGTATGCCTTCTTAACCACCTTATCTACCTGGCCTGCTACCTTCAGGGATCTTTTGTCCTCTACACTTCTCAATGTCCTACCATTTAATGTGTATTCCCTTGCCTTGTTAGCCCTCTTCAAATGCATTACCTCACACTTCTTCGGATTGAATTTCATTTGAAGCTCTTCTGTCCAACTTACCAGTCCATTGATATCTTCCTGCAGTCTGCAGCTTTCTTCTTCATTATCAACCATAAGGCCAATTTTAGTATCATACACCTGACATTCAAGTCCAAGTCATTGATATATACCACAAAAAGCAAGGGACCTAGTACTGAGCCCTACGGAACACCACTAGAAACAGGCTTCCAGTCACAAAAACACCCATCAACCTTTACCCTTTGCTTCCTGCCTCTGAGCCAATTTTGGATCCAACTTGCCACTTTGCCCTGGATCCATGGGCTTTTACTTTCGGAGCAGCGGCCGGAGGAGGAGCAGCGGCAGCCTATAAAGGCCCAGCGGCAGTTCGGGAGCAGCTAGCTGCTGTCATATATTTAACCATCTTGCAATGACAATAGTTATGTAACTGTAACGCATGCACACTGTACCTGTACCCTTGAAGTGCACACCCTGACCACAGGGGGTGAGCTTGCGGGAGACACTCCTCACCTGGGTTTCCAGGTATAAAAGGGTAGGTCCCACCCAGGGTCAGCACTCCTTGGTCCTGGGAATAAAGTGAAGGTCACAGATTGACCGTGTCTGATATATACATGCCTCGTGTGAGTTTGTAACAAGGTGCAGAGACACTACAGCTGAAGCTGCAGCAGGATCAAAAAAAAGTAAGAAAGAAGTAAAAAGTAATCGAACGGTGATGTCACAGCCAAGAGGGTAAGTGATTGGCTGGTTGAGTGGTGAGTAGTTTTCTTTTTCTTTATCATTTTTCTTGTTCTTAGCAGTAAGAAACCTTTGGCATTGTAATTTAAGGGTTAAGTCATGGCAGGAGAGCCCAGACCCGTGTCATACTCCTCCTGTGCTATGTGAGAAGTCAGGAATGCTTCCAATGTCCCTGACTGCTATGTGTGCAGGAATTGCATCCAGCTGCAGCTCCTGACAGACCACATTGCAGCACTGGAGCTGCGCATGGATTCACTCTGGAGCATCCGCGATGCTGAGGATGTTGTGAATAGCACGATTAGTGAGTTGGTCACATCACAGGTAAAGGTTACACAGGCAGATAGGGAATGGGTGACCATCAGGAAGAGCAGTGGAAGGTAGTGCAGGAGTCCCCTGCGGGCATCTCCCTCCAAAACAGATACACCACCTTGGGTACTGTTGAGGGGGATGCCTCATCAGGGGTAGGCAGCAGCAGCCAAGTCCATGGCACCGTGGGTGGCTCTGCTGCACAGGAGGGCAAGAAAAAGAGTTATAGTGATAGGGGATTCTATTGTAAGGGGAATAGATAGACGTTTCTGCAGTCGCAACCGAGACTCCAGGATGTTATGTTGCCTCCCTTGTGCAAGGGTCAAGGATGTCTCGGAGCGGCTGCAGCACATTCTGGAGGGGGAGGGTAAACAGCCAGCTGTCGTGGTGCATATAGGTACCAACGATATAGGTAAAAAAAACGAGATGAGGTTGTACAAGCTGAATTTAGGGAGCTAGGAGTTAAATTAAAATGTAGGACCTCAAAGGTAGTAATCTCAGGATTGCTACCAGTGCCACGTGCTAGTCTGAGTCGGAATTGCAGGATAGCTCAGCTAACTATGTGGCTTGAGGAATGGTGCAAGGGGGAGGGATTCAAATTCCTGGGACATTGGAACCGGTTCTGGGGGATGTGGGACCAGTACAAACCGGACGGTCTGCACCTGGGCAGGACCGGAACCGATGTCATAAGAACATAACAACATAAGAATTAGGAACAGGAGTAGCACCTCGAGCCTGCTCTGCCATTCAACAAGATCATGGCTGATCTGGCCGTGGACTCAGCTCCACTTACCCGCCCGCTCCCCATAACCCTTAATTCCCTATATTGGTTAAAAATCTATCTATCTAAGCTTTGAATACATTCAATGAGCTAGCCTCAACTGCTTCCTTGGGCAGAGAATTCCACAGATTCACAACCCTCTGGGAGAAGAAATTCCTTCTCAACTCGGTTTTAAATTGACTCCCCCGTATTTTGAGGCTGTGCCCCCTAGTTCTAGTCTCCCCGACCAGTGGAAACAACCTGTCTGCCTCTATCTTGTCAATCCCTTTCATTATTTTAAATGTTTCTATAAGATCACCCCTCATCCTTCTGAACTCCAACGAGTAAAGACCCAGTCTACTCAATCTATCATCATAAGGTAACCCCCTCATGTCCTAGGCAGAGTATTTGCTAGTGCTGTTGGGGAAGGTTTAAACTAAAAAGGCAGGGGGATGGGAATCTATGCAGGGAAGCAGAGGGAAGTAAAAAGGGGGCAGAAGCAAAAGGTAGGAAGGAGAAAAGCAAGAGTGGAGAGCTGAGAAATCAAAGTCAAAAATCAAAAAGGGCCACATTACAACATAATTCTAAAAGGACAAAGAGTATTAAAAAAACAAGCCTGAAGAACATAAGAACATAAGAATTAGGAACAGGAGTAGGCCATCTAGCCCCTCGAGTCTGCTCCGCCACTCAACAAGATCATGGCTCTGAGTCTCAATGCGAGGAGCATTCGTAATAAGGTGGATGAATTGACTGCGCAGATAGTTGTTAACGGATATGATGTAATTGGGATTACGGAGACATGGCTCCAAGGTAACCAAGGCTGGGAACTCAACATCCAGGGGTATTCAATATTCAGGAAGGACAGACAGGAAGGAAAAGGAGGTAGGGTAGCGTTACTGGTTAAAGAGGAGATTAACGCAATAGTAAGGAAGGACATTAGCTTGGATGATGTGGAATCTGTATGGGTAGAGCTGCGAAACACCAAAGGGCAGAAAACATTAGTGGGAGTTATGTACAGACCACTAAACAGCAGTAGAGTTGGGGATGGCATCAAACAGGAAATTAGGGACAGTGCAATAAGGGTACAGCAGTTATCATGGGTGACTTTAATCTGCATATTGATTGGGCTCACCAAACTGGTAGCAATACTATGGAGGAGGATTTCCTGGAGTGTATAAGGGATGGTTTTCTAGACCAATATGTCGAGCAACCACTTAGAGAGCAGGCCATCCTAGACTGGGTGGTGTGTAATGAGAGAGGATTAATTAGCAATCTGGCCCCTTGGGGAAGAGTGACCATAATATGGTAGAATTCTTCATTAAGCTGGAGAGTGACACAGTTAATTCAGAGACTAGCGTCCTGAACTTAAAGAAAGGAAACTTCGATGGTATGAGACGTGAATTGGTTAGGATAGACTGGAGAATGATACTTAAAGGGTTGATGGTGGATAGGCAATGGCAGACACTTAAATTTCGCATGGATGAACTACAACAATCGTACATCCTGTGTGGCATAAGAATAAAAAAGGGAAGGTGGCTCAACCGTGGCTAACAAGGGAAACTAGGGAAAGTGTTAAATCCAAGGAAGAGGCATATACATTGGCCAGAAAAAGCAGAAAACCTGAGGACTGGGAGAAATTTAGAATTCAGCAGAGGAGAACTAAGGGTTTAATTAGGAGGGGGGAAATAGAGTATGAGAGTAAGCTTGCAGGGATCATAAAAACTGACTGCAAAAGCTTCTATAGACATGTGAAGAGAATAAGATTAATGAAGACTAATGTAGGTCCCTTGCAGTCAGAATCAAGGGAATTCATAATGGGGAACAAGGAAATGGCAGACCAATTGAACAAATACTTTGGTTCTGTCTTCACTAAGGAAGACACAAAAAACCTCCCGAAAATACTATGGGACCGAGGGTCTAGCAAGAAGGGGGAACTGAGGGAAATCCTTGTTAGTCAGGAAATGGTGTTATGGAAGTTGAAGGGACTGAAGGCCGATAAATCGCCAGGGCCTATAGTTTGCATCCCAGAGTTCTTCAGGAAGTGGCCCTAGAAATAGTGGATGTATTGGTGATCATTTTCCAACATTCCATGGACTCTGGATCAGTTCCTATGGATTGGAGGGTAGCTAATGTAACCCCACTTTTTAAAAAATGAGGGAGAGAAAACAGGGAATTATAGACCGGTTAGCCTGACATCGGTAGTGGGAAAAATGTTGGAATCAATTATTAAAGATGTAACAGCAGCGCATTTGGAAAACAGTGACAGGATCGGTCCAAGTCAACATGTATTTATGAAAGAGAAATCATGCTTGACAAATCTTCTGATATTTTTTTGAGGATGTAACAAGTAGAGTGGATAAGGGAGAATCAGTGGATGTGGTGTATTTGGACTTTCAAAAGGCTTTTGACAAGGTCCCACACAAGAGATTAGTGTGCAAAATTAAGGCACATGGGATTGGGTGTAATGTATTGACGTGGATAGAGAAATGGTTGGCAGACAGGAAGCAAAGAGTAGGAATAAACGGGTCCTTTACAGATTGGCAGGCAGTGACTAGTGGGGTGCCGCAGGGCTCAGTGCTGGGACCCCAGCTATTTACAATATACATTAATGATTTAGACGAAGGAATTGAATGTAATATCTCCAAGTTTGCAGATGACACTAAGCTGGATGGCAGTGCGAGTTGCGAGGAGGATGCTAGGAGGCTGCAGGGGGAATTGGACAGGTTAGATGAATGGGCAAATGCATGGCAGATGCAGTAAATTGTAAGTGTGAGGTTATCCACTTTGGTTGCAAAAACAAGGCGGCAGATATTATCTGAATAGTGACAGATTAGTAAAAGGGGAGGTGCAACCAGACCTGGGTGACATGGTACATCAGTCATTGAAAGTTGGCATGCAGGTAGAGCAGGCAGTAAAGAAGGCAAATGGCATGCTGGCCTTCATAGCGAGGGGATTTGAGTATAGGAACAGGGAGGTCTTACTGCAGTTGTACAGGGCCTTGGTGAGACCACACCTTGAGTAGTGTGTTCAGTTTTGGTCTTCTAATCTGAGAAAGGACATTCCTGCTATTGAGGGAGTGCAGCGAAGGTTCACCAGACTGATTCCTGGGATGGCAGGACTGACATATGAAGAAAGACTGGATCGACTAGGCTTATATTCACTGGAATTTTCAAGAATGAGAGGGGACCTCATAGAAACATAAAATTCTGGCGGGACTGGACAGGTTAGATGCAGGAAGAATGTTCCCGATGTTGGGGAATTCCAGAACCAGGGGTCACAGTCTAAGGATAAGGGGTAAGCCATTTAGGACCGAGATGAGGAGAAACTTCTTCACTCAGAGCATTGTGAATCAGTGGAATTCTCTGCCACACAAAGTTGTTGAGGCCAGTTCATTTGATATATTCAAAAGGGAGTTAGATGTGGCCCTTATGGCTAAAGGGATCAAGGAGTATGGAGAGAAAGCAGGAATGGAGTACTAAAGTTGCATGATCAGCCATGATCATATTGAATGGTGGTGCAGGCTCGAAGGGCCAAATGGTCTACTCCTGCATCTAATTTCTATGTTTCTATGTTTTTATTACAGAGATAGGAAGGGGTCTTCGAACACTCTCTTCCTCAGGCGGCTGAAGGCTGCTCTGGTGCAATGGAGGCGGTATTGAACCTTGTCGTCATTGTCTGCCCTTGTTGATAATAGGCTCCCGAGGTATGGAAAGTGGACCATATAAAGTACAGACTTATACGAGGCACATGCTGAGTCAAGGTCACTCTGGACCTGCACCTTTATTTCACAGCTCTCGAGTGCCACACTTGCCTGAGACCTGCCTTTATATACCTGTGTGGAACAGGTAAGCAGTGTCTCCTGCAAGTGCACCCCTGCTGGTAACGTATGCTTGTGGTTACAGGTAATATCTAGTTACAGTCATGTATAGCATGGTAAGATACAGTTATATACAGTAGTGTGAGATACATGACATCACCCTCCCCCAAGGTCTTATAGTCTTTATAGATTCAGTCTCTCAGGTGGTCTACGCTCTCGCGTGGAGCGTCTTAGTTGTGGTTCAGTTGTTTACCTTGGTGCCTGTTTTTCTTTCAGTGTGATTGCTGGTATCTCGCCTGGGCTGTCTGTTTCGTTCAATATGATTGCTGGTATCTCACCTGGGCTTTCTGTTGAGACTGCCCTTTCCTCAGGTTGTTCCCTCTGTCTGTCCACCAGGTGTGGTGTGAGTTCCACATTGTAGTCTGCTTCTGGTTCTTCAGTGTTATCAGTGAATCTTCTTTTTACTTGGTCTACATGCCTCCGGCAGGTTTGGCCATTGTCCATTTGTACAATCAGTAGCCTGTTTTCCTCTTTGTCTGTTACTGTCCCTGCAAGCCATTTGGGACCCCTGCCATAGTTTAGCACAGACACTTTGTCCCCTATCTCATTCCATCTCCCCCTCGAATTTCGGTCATGGTCCTCAGTTAGCTTTTGACACTTAGCCTCAACAATTTCATGCATGTCTGGGAGGATTAACGAGAGCCTGGTCTTTAAGGACGGTTTCATCAATAGTTGCGCGAGGGGAACCCCAGTCAACGAATGTGGACGAGATCTGTATGCCAGCAGCAGTCGTGACAGGCGGCTCTGCAGCGTGGGACCTTGGATTTTTAGCATGTTTAACGATTTGCACTGCTCGCTCCGTCTGGCCATTGGAGGCCGGCTTGAACGGTGCCGTCTTAACGTGAGTTATGCCGTGGTCAACTATAAAATCTTGAAATTCTGCGCTGGTGAAGCACAGACCATTATCATTGACCAATATGTCAGGAATTCCATGCGTTGCAAACATGGTTCTAAGGCTCTCCACAGTGGTGGAGGTGGTGCTCGAGTTTAACATGGTGCACTCGATCCACTTTGAAAATGCATCGATGACTACAAGGAACATTTTGCCCATGAATGGGCCCACATAGTCTACATGCACCCGCGACCACGGTTTGGTGGCCAGGGCCAGGGGCTTAGGGGGGCCTCACTGAGTTGGGCACAAATGGTGCACTGTCGGACGCAGAGCTCCAAGTCCGCGTCAATACCAGGCCACCAGACGTGGGATCTGGCTATGGCCTTCATAAGGACGATCCGCAGGTGCTCGCGGTGGAGCTCCCGGACAAACACCTCTCTGCCTCGCAAGGGAATAACTACTCGGCTGCCCCACATCAGGCAGTCTGCCCGTAGTGATAGTTCATGCATGCACATATGGAAAGGTTTGATCTCCTCGGGCCAGGCATCGCAAGCCTCTGCCCAGTCACCGGTTAAAACACATCTTTTAACTAAGGATAACGTGGGGTCGCTGGCCGTCCAGGCTCTGATTTGGCGAGCCGTCATGGGCGAACCTGTGGATTCAAAGGCATTGATTGCCATGACCATCTCACAGTCCTGTTCGTCGTACCCTTCCGTGGTCGCCAGGGGTAGCCTGCTAAGCACATCGGTACAGTTGTCTGTGCCTGGTCTGTGCCTTATTGTGTAGTCGTAAGATGCCAGAATGAGTGCCCACCGCTGAATGTGCACCGAGGCGTTGGCGCTTATTGCCTTGCACTCAGATAGCACGGACGTGAGGGGTTTGTGGTTGGTTTCTAACGCAAACTTGGCCCCGAAAAAGCATCTTTTTGACATCGTACACGCACGCGAGCACCTCCTTCTCAACCATACCGTACCCGCGCTCCGCCCGCGAAAGTGACCTGGAGGCATAAGCAATGGGTTGTAATTTACCCGCATCATTGACATGCTGTAAAACGCACCCGACCCCGTACGCTGACGCATCACATGTAAGAACTAGCTTTTTACCTGGGTCAAAAAAGGCTAAAACACTGTTGGAACATAGAAGGTTGCGTGCCTTATTGAAGGCACGTTCCTGGGCGTTCCCCCAAAACCAATTGCACCCCTTTCTGAGTAGCATGTGGAGAGGCTCCAGCAGCGTGCTCAAGTTCTGCATAAAGTTCCCAAAGTAATTGAGTAGCCCGAGAAAGGCGCGCAGTTCCGAGACATTCCGGGGCCTGGGTGCCAGGCGAATTGCTTCTGTTTTGGACCCTGTTGGGCGGATTCCATCAGCGGCAATCCTTCTGCCCAAAAATTCAACCTCGGGCGCGAGAAACAGACACTTGGATTTCTTAACTCTTAGGCCTACCCGATCCAATTGACTTAGTACTTCCTCCAAATTGCGGAGATGGGAGTCGGTGTCCCTGCCCATGATGAGTATGTCATCTTGAAACACAACCGTCCCTGGGATGGACTTGAGCAGACTCTCCATGTTGCGCTGGAATATAGCAGCTGCCGACCTGATGCCGAATGGGCATCGATTGTACATAAAAAGGCCTCGATGTGTGTTGATGGTGATGAGTAGCTTAGACTCTGTCAGTTCTTGCGTCATATACGCAAATGTGAGATCTAGTTTCGAGAAAAGTTTTCCTCCAGCCAAGTGGCAAATACTGGGCAGTGGGTATTGGTCCTGTAGGGAGACTCGGTTTATGGTAGACTTGTAATCCCCACAGATTCGTACGGATCCATCAGGCTTCATGACGGGGCGATGGGACTTGCCCATTCACTAAATTCCACGGGTGAGATGATGCCTTCCTGCAGAAGCCAGTCCAGTTCGTGTTCAATCTTTTCCCTCATCACATAAGACACAGCTCTAGCGTTGTGATGGACCGGTCTGGCATCCTGTGTGATGTAGATTTTAACTTTAGCCCCTTTGAAGGTGCCCACACCTGGCTGAAAGAGATGTTCAAAATGACTGAGAACTGTTGAGCAGGAGGTCCATTCCTCTCACGACATGGCGTGAATATCATCCCATTTCCAATTTAGTTTTCCCAGTCAGCTTCTCCCCAACAGTGCTGGGAGATCTCCGGGGACAATCCACAGGGGAAGTCGGTTCACCGTCCCCTTTGTGTGTGACTGAGAGCATGGCGCTGCCAAGGACTGGGATGATTTCTTTGGTATATAGATCCTTAGTTTGGTGTCGACCCTTGTGAGTTTTGGTCTGTTGCTTTTGTGCGGCCACAGCTGTTCAAATTGTTGGACGCTCATGAGAGATTGACTAACTCCCGTGTCCAGTTCCATGTTGACGGGTATCCCGTTGAGTAGGACCCTCATCATTATTGGAGGTGTCTTGTTGTAAGAACAGTGGCCATTGATCGTGTTGACCCGCTGTACCTCGGTGTCCTGGGCACTGTCCTCATCGTCTTCTGGTCCGCTTTCCGATCCTTCCGATTCGTATACCAGCCGAGCTGCTGTTTTTCTGCACATGCGAGCCAGATGCCCTGTATAGTTGCAGTTTCTGTAAACAGCATGCTGAAATCGACACCCCCTTGTTGAGTGCCTTCTCCCACATCTCCAGCACAGACTGCTTCCATTGTTTCCGAAGGATGAGCTGCGTCTGGCTGATCTCTCTTGAGCTTCTCTCAGTCTGTAGTTGATTGCTCGCATTGTGGTTGATGAGGTGTGAACAGCCGTTCCTGTGGCCCTTGATGGCTTCTGGCACCACTGCCTGCTGTTGAAGGCCTGCTCTCCTGCCTTTGTCTGTGTGTGGGGGTAGCGGCTCGTTTCACGCTGTGAACCCCTTGTTCCGATGTTTCGTTAGTTGTCGTACCCGCAGTATAGATCAACTTTGTTTCTTCTTCTCCTGCCGAGAATGTCTGTGCGACCAGTGCTGCTGCCTCTAGGGTCAAGTTCTTGGTCTTGATAAGCTTTCGGAATATGCCTGCGTGGCCTATTCCTTCAATAAAAAAGTCTCTCAGTACTTCTCTCTTTAGTTTCTCGGGTGCCAGCCAGCAGGTCCTTCATTAAGGCGTATGTTTTCGAGCCACAGCTGGTCAAGAGATGGGCTCTTCTCTTGTCTGCCTTATCGTCGCCCAACCAGTCTTTGGTTACAAAGCTTTGCTGGAACCTTTCTATAAAGTCCTCCCAATTGTCCCCAGCATTGTATTTCTCATCTGAGCCGTCGGTAGCCATTCTGTGGATTCTGTGATCCCCTAACTCATCGCCACTGTAAAGTCCTGACCCTGCAGTACAGACTTACACGAGGCACATGCTGAAGTCACGGTCACTCTGGACCTGCCCCTTTATTTCACAGCTTTCGAGTGCCACACTTGCCTGAGACTTGCCTTTATATACCTGTGTGGAACAGGTATGCAGTGTCTCCTGCAAGTGCACCCCTGGTGGTAAAGTATGCTTGTGGTTACAGGTCATATCTAGTTACAGTCATGTATAGCATGGTACGATACAGTTATATACAGTAGTGTGAGATACATGACATCCCACGCCTCAGTGAAGGTGTTGATGATGACTTGGAGTTCAGCCTCTGAATGTGCGCAGACACAAGCGTCGTCCGCGTACTTTAGTTCGACAACAGAGGATGGGACAGTCTTGGATCTGGCCTGAAGGCGATGAAGGTTGAACAAGCTCCCACTGGTTCTGTAGTTTAGCTCCACTCCAGCAGGGAGCTTGTTGAGTATGAGGTGGAGCATGGCAGCGTTCCTCAAATAGGGTTTCAAAACCCCAGCTTGCCGTCACTTGATATTTCACTGCTCTATTTACCTCATCTTCTCTCATACTCTTTACAACCTGTGGGACTTTGGAAGTGTCAGCTGTGGCTCAGTGGGTAGCACACTCACCTCTGAGTCAGAAGCACATAAAAAATCTAGGCTGACACTCCAGTGCAGTGCTGCACTGTTGGAGGTGCCGTCTTTTGGATGAGATGTTAAACCAAGGCCTTGTCTGCTCTCAGGTGGATGTAAAAGATCCCATTCGAAGAAGAGCAGGAGAGTTATCCCCGGTGTCCTGGCCAATATTTATCCCTCAATCATAGACATAGAAACATAGAAAAATAGGTGCAGGAGTAGGCCATTCGGCCCTTCGAGCCTGCACCACCATTCAATAAGATCATGGCTGATCATTCACCTCAGTACTCCTTTCCTGCTTTCTCTCCATACCCCTTGATCCCTTTAGCCGTAAGGGCGATATCTAACTCCCTCCTGAATATATTCAATGAACTGGCATCAACAACTCTCTGCGGCAGGGAATTCCACGGGTTAACAACTCTCTGAGTGAAGAAGTTTCTCCTTATCTCAATCCTAAATGGCCTACCCCTTGTCCTAAGACTATGTCCCCTGGTTCTGGACTTCCCCAACATCGGGAACATTCTTCCCGCATCTAACCTGTCCAGTCCTGTCAGAATCTTATACGTTTCTATGAGATCCCCTCTCATCCTTCTAAACTCCAGTGAATAAAGGCCCAGTTGATCCAGTCTCTCCTCATATGTCAGTCCAGCCATCCCTGGAATCAGTATGGTGAGCCTTCGCTGCACTCCCTCAATAGCAAGAACGTCCTTCCTCAGATTAGTTGGTCATTATCACATTGCTGTTTGTGGGAGCTTGCTGTGTGCAAGTTGGCTACATTCCAAAAGTACTTCATTGGCTGTAAAGTGCTTTGAGACGTCTGGTAGTCGTGAAAGGCGCTATATAAATACAAGTCTTCACCTCAGCTTCTCAACTAATGAAAATAAATCTATTTGCTGTTAATCCCAGCTGCATTCTTCCATTGTACCAGCAGATGGCACTGCTTTACACCAACCAAAAGCACAAGTGGAACGGCAGTGTTGGATTGCTTGATGCTAAAATTGGGGAGAAAAAGAAATAAGGACTTTCATTTCTGTAGCACCTTTCACGACCTCAGGACGTCCCAAAGCATTTTACAGCCAATGAAGTACTTTTTGAAGTGTAGTCACTGTTGTAAATGTAGGGTAGATTACAATACGTGTTTTGTTTCATCTTACACTGTCTGTCAATTATTTTTATAGAATCATAGATCGTAGAAACTTACAACACAGGAGGCCATTCGGCCCGTCGTGCCTGTATTGGCTCTTTGAAAGAGCAGTCGTGCTTAGTCCCACATCCCTGCTTGTTGTCCGGAACCCTTGAAAGTTCCTCATCCTCAAGTATAATTTTTAAATTATTTAATAGAATCAGCTTCCACCACCTTTTCAGGTCGAGCTTTCCCAGATCCTGACAACTCCCAGAGAAAACATTTCTCCCCAACTCCTCTCTAGATCTTTTTGAATCTATGGCCTCTGGTTCGTGACCCACTCGCCAAAGGGAATAGTTACTCTATAAAAACCTCTCATCATCTTGAAAACCACCACTAGGTCACCTCTTAACCTTCTCTGTTCCAAGGAGAACAGTCCTAACTTTTCCAATCTCTCCTCATAACTGAAGTTCCACACTCTTGGTAAACCTCCTCTGTATGTTTTCTAAGGTCTTTACACCTTTCCTGAAGGGTGGTACCCAGAATTGTTCACAATATTCCAGCTGAGGCCTAACCAGTGATTTATAAAGTTTTAGCACCATCTCTTTACTTTTATTCTCTATGCCTCTGTTTATAAATTCAAGTAACTCATATGCTTTTTTAACCACCTTATCAACTTAAGGATTTGTGCATATGGTCACCAAGGTCTTTCTGCTCGTCGACATTTTTCAAAATCGTGCCATTTATAGTACATGGTATTCCCATACTAATCCTCCCAAAGTGCATCACTTCACACTGAACTCCATCTGCCATGCTTCTGCCCGTTTCACCATCCTGTCTACGTCATCCTGAAGCCTCTGATAATCCTCATCGTGATCCACTACTTTGCCAAGTTTTGTATCATCTGAAAACTTTATAATGCTGCTCCCTACACCCGAGTCTAGGTCATTTATAAAAATTGCAAATAGTAATGGGCCCAAAACTGACCCTAGAGGGGCACCGCTGAAAACTATCAATCCTCCACCACCCTTTGCTTCCTGTCACTGAGCCAATTTTGAATTGATACCATCACTTTCCCCTTTGTTCCATCTTCTTAATAAGCCTTCTGTGTGGCACTTTGTCAAATGCCTTCTGTGTGGCACTTTGTCAAAAGCCTTCTGTGTGGCACTTTGTCAAAAGCCTTCTGTGTGGCACTTTGTCAAAAGCCTTCTGTGTGGCACTTTGTCAAATGCCTTGTGTGTGGCACTTTGTCAAATGCCTTGTGTGTGGCACTTTGTCAAAAGCCTTCTGTGTGGCACTGTCAAAAGCCTTCTGTGTGGCACTTTGTCAAAAGCCTTCTGTGTGGCACTTTGTCAAATGCCTTGTGTGTGGCACTTTGTCAAAAGCCTTCTGTGTGGCACTTTGTCAAATGCCTTCTGTGTGGCACTTTGTCAAATGCCTTGTGTGTGGCACTTTGTCAAAAGCCTTCTGTGTGGCACTTTGTCAAATGCCTTCTGAAAGTTCATGGGCTGGACTTTCAGCACATCATCACCCATTTAGCGCCCATATAAGTGCTGAGATTCAGGCTATCGCCCATATTTGATGAAAAATGGAAACTAGCACCCGATTATCACCCATTTATCGCCAGCGCAACTTTCGGCATACGGGAATGAGCTGCATCGCCCGGCCTATTTAAAAAAAAAAAATGACATCATCCTCATGCAAGGCCGAGAATACTGTTTATAATGGAAACTAGTGCCTGATTATCGCCCAGATTATCGTCGAGCGCTACTTTTTGGCATTTCGCCCATAATTCGCCCAAATGATCGCGCGCTCAAAAAGACGCTCTAGAAAAGCTGCAATCACCCGACCTTAACTCAGCAATTCGGACGCCATTTTGTAACTCGGAGGATCTTTAATAAAAGAAGTGGTTGTCAGTAGAATCAATTTGTAAGTGATTTTAAGGGTGTTTTGACTCTTGCCAATCACCTAATCACATTTGTATTTGTTGAGGACAACTTAAGAGAGATTAAGGGCATTTATAGTGATTTATAGTGATGGGGTGTGTAATTTCTCAACCAGTATTGATGATTAATCACATGCTGCAGAATAGAGATGGGAGAAGGTTTATTGAAGAGCATTATGTGCCCAAAGAGGTGGCAGACTGCTCACGAGGAGGAGATGTTACACACAACGCATTTACAGGGATAAGCGATCATACCTGGACTTATCCGATAACATGTGTGTTAGAAGGCTGCGATTCCAAAAGGAGGTCATCAGTGAGATATGCCAGCTGATTAAGGGAGATCTGCAGCCTACCCATCATCATCATCATAGGCGGTCCCTCGAACGAGGATGACTTGCTTCCACACCAAAAGGGATGAGTTCATAAATGTTTCAATGAAGAACCCGATATTTCCAGTCCTGAACTCCAGGGGCGGAAGATGACCATTGCACATCAGCCACCACAGGGGCTTGACAGAACTAGGCCTTTATCCAGTAGCACGGGTTAACTGGGACGACTGGAGACCTGCTCTGCTGCACGGACCTAGTGCGCACATATATCGCAGTGTGGGCTGGTCCGTGCTGCCCCTCGCCTCTTCTGGGCCCCGCACCCTCATTTGCTGCACCTTCACTATGACCTTCCTTCTCCTCCGCTGTACCTGGGCCCTGCCGATGTTCCAGCCTACGCTCTAACCGGCGACCTGGGCCTTGATGATGTCACCCAGTCACCCACCTCAAGGTCGTCACGCACTTGGGACGACTCGCGCTGGAAGCTGCAGTGGCATGCACCAGCTCCTATACTCCCGACCTGCGGTGGTGTCCTCTCGCAGGTCGGGGTGGCCCATGATGTTGCAGGGGCCCAGCGCTCCAGCTCTTACACTCCCGACCTCAGCACTGCGCTGGGCGTGTCAGCCTAAATTTTGTGCTCAAGTCTCTGGAGTGGGACTTGAACCCACGACCGTGTGACTCGGAGGTGAGGGTGCTGCCCACGGAGCCACAGCTGACATGCCCCTCAACAGCTGGAGCCAATCGAAGTGAACAATGATCACCATCCTCCCACCTTACACCCTCTATTCAAACTATTCCATTCATGACTATTCCATCACTCTGCTGGCATGTTCTACCCTCCATAAACCTCAGCTCATCCAAAACTCGGCAACCCGTGTCCTAACTCGCACCAAGTTCCATTCACCATTCATCCCCTGTGCTCGCCGACCTCCCGGTCCCGCTTAAAATTCCGATCCTCATGTTTAATTCCCATTATCTCTCATCCCTCCTGACCTCTAACCTTCTTCTGCCCTGTCATTCATACGCTGTCCCTCGAAATTGAGGAAGACTTGCTTCCACTCTAAAAGTGAGATCTCAGGTGACTGAACAGTCCAATATGGGAATTACAGTCTCTGTCACAGGTGGGACAGACAGTTGTTGGAGGAAAGGGTGGGTGGGGAGTCTGATTTGCCGCATGCTCCTTCCGCTGCCTGCGCTTGGTTTCTGCATGCTCTCGGCAATGAGTCTCAAGATGCTCAGCGCCCTCCCGGATGCACTTCCTCCACTTAGGGCGGTCTTTGGCCAGGGACTCCCAGGTGCTGCTGGGGATGTTGCACTTTATCAAGGAGGCTTTGAGGGTGTCCTTGAAAAGTTTCCTCTGCCCACCTGGGGCTCGCTTGCCGTGTAGGAGTTCTGAGAAGAGCGCTTGCTTTGGGAGTCTCGTGTCAGGCATGCGGACAACGTGACCCGCCCAACGGAGCTGGTCAAGTGTGGTCAGTGCTCACTGCCCTGTAGTTGGGGTTTTGTGGCACTTGGAGCAGCACTGAATTCAATTTCACAAGGAGTCCACGGTGGGATTTCAACTCCGACCTCTAGTTCGCTCGGCAGGCACCACGGTCGATGTGCCACCCTGCCTGAGTTAAGTTTGCCTCAGTGCCTCTGGGTCACGAGAAGGGTAAAGGTCAGGCTGGATTCCTGCTGGTGACTGCGAGCCAATGGGCATTGCTCGTCGTGTGGCCGTGTGACAGTCAGGGGACAGACAGGTTCGGAGAGGGTGCTCCCCCACTCCCCCGGGGACCTTGGCCGGCTGAGTCTCTGCACGAAGAATGGCCGCTGATTCCAAGGGGATGTCGGGATCATTGGCACCGGACTCCAGCACGGCAAAGATTTTCAGAAATGGAGGAGCGAAGGGGAGGGGAACTGAGATGGAAAAAAGGCACGATTAATAAGAACATAAGAAACAGGAGCAGGAGTTGGTCATTTGGCCCCTTGAGCCTGCTCTGCCATTCAATAAGATCATGGCTGATCTGATCATGGACTCAGCTCCACTTCCCTGCCCGCTCCCCATAACCCTTGACTCCCTTACACCATTGAGGATTAGGTTACTGCGGCACTTTCCTTCTACGCATCGGGCTCCTTTCAGGCCTCAGCTGGCTACATTTGCGGTATCTCTCAGCATGCCACACATTGCTGCATTCGACAGGTGACTGAAGCCCTGTACACACGCAGGATGGACTTTATCAGCTTCCCTATGATCAGAGAGGCTCAGACTGAGAGGGCTTTGGGTTTGTCGAGAATAGCAAACTTCCCCAAGGTGCAGGGAGCAATAGACTGTACCTACATCGCTCTGCGAGCTCCTTTACAAGAAGCAGAGGTGTTTTGGAACCGAAAGGAATTCGACTCCCTGAATGTGCAGCTCGTTGTCGACCACAAGCAAATAACCATGGCAGTAAATGCAAATTTTCCAGGGAGCATCCATGATGCGCACATCTTGCGTGAGAGCACTGTCTCTGACCTATTTAAGAGTCAGCCATAAGGTCACGGTTGGATGCTGGGGGATAAAGGATTTAGGGCTAGATTTTACACTTTTGTGATCGCCCAAAAATGGATGTTATTTCCGGCATGGGCAGTAAAAATGGGTTTTCAGATCGCCGGCTTCTCGCCCATTCTCAAAGCACCTAGTCTCCATTTTTTAAATTGGGCGTTACTGGGAGCAATATGAAATGGGCGGTAGCGTTAAATCTCTCTGAACTTCTGCCGTAAAGTGTCGCTAGCCTTAGCAACAGCATGGCAACGCTCGATTCCTGCAATTCAGGAGGTCAAGGGTCATCATGACATGCGCAGAAGAGGAGACAGAGAAAGAGGGAGCTCAGAGGGACTGAAAGCGTGTGGTGTGTGCTTGTTTGGCTGTTGTGGGAGGCACGAGGGAGATTCACCAGCAGCAAAAAGCCCACTAAGCACCAAGAACATAGTTGGCACTGAGTTTTTGTCCAACAAATAAGATATAACATGGAAGGGATGGAGGAGGCCCTGGAGCTGGTAGCCAGGAACACTGGTGGAAGAGGGCTCCCAGTGGTCCCGGAGCACAGCACTGCACCCTAAGGTGCTGCACCCCCATTGCCAACGACAGGAGAGCCAGGAGCAACATCTTGCTTCTGGCTCGGAGCACGTTCCCACCTCAGGACCTCTTCCATATCCGTCCAAGCAGCGGTTCGGCCGTCTTCCCTCCCCACAATGAAGCATCACCTGAGGAACTCCTCGGCCATGCGGCTTGGAGTCAGGAGGGGAAGCGGGGCGGGGGGGGGGGCGGGGGGGGAAAGGTGTGGTTTTTACAGAAATACTTATGATATCAGACTAATGTTCAGTTTAAATGTTTTTTTATTTACCAAGACCGTGTTGCACATTGGCTCAGATAACTGCACCGTTACACGGTGGTGATTCCTTTACATCAAAGGGTATAATTACACTTAACCTCAATCAACTTAAACTTTACCCGTCACCAAGGTGATGCCCACCATTGATGTATGACCTGCACACCCAGCAGTGTATCAGCCTTGTAAATAACACCAACGTTCTTTCACGAAAAGCGCTCATTGATGAGCTCTTGACGCAAGAGTCTTGCAGCTATCATGCCATCATTTCATGGGCCCATTCATGCGGTCTACAGGGGGACAGGGGCATGGCTTCAGTGTCAGCCTGATTGTCTGGGCCGATGTCAGCGTCCACCTCCTCGTCCTCCTCTTCCTCTCTCTGGTGAGTGGACTGTCAGACTCTTCAGGCAATTCTTGTCCCCTTCTGATAGCCAAGTTGTGCAGCATGGAGCACACCACCACAAATTGAGCTACCTGCTCAGGGTGATATTGGAGCTCGCCTCCTGAGTGGTCCAGGCATCTAAAGCGCTGCTTAAGCACGCCAATGGTTTTCTCCACGATATTGCGAGTAGCTCTGTGCCTCTCATTGTATCGCCTCTCGGCTTCGGTGTGGGTGTCACTCAAGGGAGTCATCAGCCAGATGGCAAGGCCATATCCTTTGTCACCAAGCATCCAGCATTGACCTTGTGGCTGATGCGTATGATACCTGATCTCATCTCTCTCATCTGGATGGAGGAGAGCAGGCCGGGAGATCTGAGAGATGCAGTGATTGTGACCATTTTTAAAAAGGGGGACAAGTCCGACTGCGGCAACTACAGGGGAATCTCTATGCTTTCAGCCACTGGGAAAGTTGTCGCTCGAGTTCTCCTCAATCGTCTTCTCCCGTGGCCGAGGAGCTTCTCCCGGAATCACAATGCGGATTTCGTCCCCTACGGGGCACAATGGACATGATCTTTGCAGCGCGACAGCTGCAGCAAAAATGCAGGGAGCAGCGCCAGCCCTTATACATGGCCTTTTTCGATCTTACAAAGGCCTTTGACACTGTCAACCGTGAGGGTCTATGGAGTGTCCTCCTCCATTTCGGATGCCACCAAAAGTTTGTCAACATCCTTCGCCTACTTGACATGCAGGCTGTGATCCTTACCAACGGATCCATTACAGATCCAATCCACGTCCGGACCAGGGTCAAACAGGGCTGCGTAATCACTCCAATCCTCTTCTCAATCTTCCTCGCCGCCATGCTCCACCTCACAATCAACAAACTCCCTGCTGGAGTGGAACTAAACTACAGAACCAGTGGGAAGCTGTTTAACCTATGCCACCTCCAGGCCAGGTCCAAGACCACCCCAACCTCTGTCGTTGAGCTGCAGTACGCGGACAATGCCTGCGTCTGCGCACATTCAGAGGCTGAACTCCAGGATATAGTCAATATCCTGAGGCATATAAAAGCATGGGTCTTACGCTTAACACCCGTAAGACAAAGGTCCTCCACCAGCCTGTCACCGCCGCACAGCATTGCCCTCCAATCATCAAGATCCATGGCGCAGCCCTGGACAATGTGGACCATTTTCCCATATCTCGGGAGCCTCTTATCGACAAAGGCAGACATTGATGCGGAGATTCAGCATCGCCTCCAGTGCACCAGCGCAGCCTTCGGCCGTGTGAGAAAAAGAGTGTTTGAAGACCAGGCCTTCAAATCTACCACCAAGCTCATGGTCTACAGGGCTGTAGTAATACCCACCCTCCTGTATGGATCTGAGGCATGGACGATGTATAGAAGGCACCTCAAGTCGCTGGAGATATATCACCAACGATGCCCCCGCAAGATCCTGCAAATCCCCTGGGAGGACAGGCGCACCAACATCAGTGTCCTCGACCAGGCCAACATCCCCAGCAATGATGCACTGACCACACTCGATCAGCTTCACTGGGCAGGCCACATAGTACGCATGCCAGATACGAGACTCCCTAAGCAAATGCTTTATGAGGAGCTCCTTCATGGTAAACGAGCCAAAGGAGGACAGCGGAAACGTTATAAGGACACCCTCAAAGCCTCCCTGGTAAAGTGCGACATCACCACTGACACCTGGGAGACCCTGGCCGCAGACCACCCGAGGTGGAGAAAGTCCATCCGGGAGAGCGTTGAGCTAGAGTCTCAACGCAAAGAGCATGAAGAGGCCAAGCGCAGACAGCGGAAGGAACGCGCGGAAAACCAGCCCCACTGACCCCTTCTCTCGATAAATGTCTGTCCCACCTGTAACAGGGTCTGTGGCTCTCATATCAGATTGTTCAGCCATCAAAGAACTCACTTTGGGAGTGGAAGCAAGTCTTCCTCGATTCCGAGGGACTGCCTATGATGATGATATGATGATGATGTTGAACAAGTCAGATACAGCGCTCTCATACAGGATGTGAGCATCACGGATGCTGCCCGGAAATTTAGCATTCCCTGGCATTATAATTTGCTGGTGGTCGACAACCAGTTCCACATTCAGGGAGTGGAATCCCTTGCAGTTCCTGAAAACCTCTGCATCCTGAAAAGGTGCCCACATCACGATCTGCGTACAGTCTATTGTTCCCTGCACCTTTTGGAAGTGAGCAATTCGGGAGAATCCTAAAGCCCTCTCAGTCTGAGCCTCCCTGGTCATCGGGAAGCTGATAAATTCCATCCTGAGTGCATACAGGGCTTCAGAGACCTGTCTAATGCAATAATGTGTGGCATACTGAGACATAGCGCAAATATCGGCAGCTGACGCCTGAAAAGAACCCATCGTGTAGAACGAAGGTGACTTTGACCTCAGTACTGATGGTGCTGGCAAGCTGCAGATCTCCCCTTATCAGCTGGCATACCTCAGTGATAACTTCTTTGTGGAAGTGCAGTCTCCAAAGGCAGGTGGTGTCGGGCAAGTCGAGGTAAGACTGCATCTCCCTGTACTTGAGGGGGGTGTAATGTCTGGTCTTTCTCATCAGTCTGGCATGTCATACATTGGGCACATAATGCTGTGGAGCATACCTTCGGCCATCTAGAGTCTGCAGCATGTAATTGGCCATCAAGAGAGGGTGAGAAAGGACAGGCCCCATTGCAATGGCTCGCTGTTTTCCACCGATTGGTCACAAAGAATGAATGTCCCAACGGAAACACCTATTAAATTCCAATCGTTCACAGTATGACAAAGATGTTTGTATAGATGTTCACATCACCTCCAAGATCTCCAGAGCACATCCGAACTCCCCCGAGGTTGAAGCAGAGCAGCCTTTTAAATGATGCGACATGTGATGTAGAACATGGCATCCATAACGCTGTGATTAATTCCGGTTAGCTCCGCTTTTTCAGGGCGGTTTTTTGGGCGAGCGATATTGTGGCCGATATGTGTGCGAGGTGGTGAAAGTGAGGCTGGGCGATCTCCTGGGCGTTAGTTTCGGCAAATGTGATCTTTACGACAAAAAAAAGTGTGCGGTCGGTATTATTGAATCTTGGTGTTAATTCTGTGC
Organism: Pristiophorus japonicus; assembly: GCF_044704955.1. Lineage (NCBI taxonomy): Eukaryota > Metazoa > Chordata > Chondrichthyes > Pristiophoridae > Pristiophorus > Pristiophorus japonicus. The sequence continues at coordinate 221,156,492 of NC_091983.1, read as the reverse complement.
GGAAAGTAACGCTGGGTGATATTATGGGCGTTGATTTCGCCCATTCTGATGATTGCACCCAAAAAAAGTGGGCGGGCGGTATTTTATCCCGGCGTTACGCACATGAGGAAAGTAACGCTCAGCGATAAGTGTCCTAAAAATTCCCGTCAGTTTCCATTTTGTGGCTAAATGGGCGATATCTGGGCATTATATGTCATTTCAGCAGTAAAATGGACGTTATGGGCGGTAAGCATGCAAAAAAAGTGGAAAATCTAGCCCATAGCCTTGTTGGCTGGCTCATGGCCCCCCTGCATAAGCCCCAGACAGAAGCCGAGAAGCACTACAACGAAAACCATATAGCTACATGAAATATTGTCAAAAAGACAATTGGAGTTCTGAAGCAGTGCTTCAGATGCCTGGCCCACTCAGGAGGCAACGTACAATACCACCCTGAGCAGGTCGCTGAGTTCATTGTGGTGTGCTGCATGTTACCTAACCTAGCTATCAGGAGAGGACAACAATTGCCAGGTGGGACCGCTGGTTCACCTTAGAAGAGAGGGGAGGTGGAAGTGGGGGAGGAGGACGAGGACCTCGGGAAGGACAATCAGCCTGGCGATGAACCGATGAACCCATGCCCCCACGCCCCCCCCCCCCCCCCCCCCCCCCACCACACACCACTGGTAGTTACGCAGTTGCAAAACTCTTGCGTCAGCAACTCATAAATGAATGCTTTGCTTGAAGTTACATTGGTGACAGTTCCAGTTGCGTTATGCTTTATCCTTACCTGGCCTGTCCATGGCCATTGTTTCCAACCCTTGTATTGATGTTTTACCGTAGGTTATTAGAAGACACTTCACAACAATTGTAAACTTAAATAAAACCTTTTAATAATTTAACAGCTACTTTTAATTTTTTTTAACAAACATAATAACACCCCCCAACAGTGAACAACATTTTTAACACAACAATGTAACAAGAACACCTGAACACCCTCCCACCATCCCGAACAGTCAACATTCAACAATTTTTTTTTTTTTATGACTCCTTATCTGCGGCCACGTTTCCCTCCTCTAACTTGACCCCCCCGCTTGTTGTAACCCCCCGTTTCCCAAGTAATCCCCGAGTAACGGGACCAAGACGTCTTGCAGCAGAGCACCTCAAGGGCTGCTGCTGTTGGGGGTGGGGGAGAGATGATATCGGCAGAATGACCTCAGTGGATGGAGGTCTTCCGAGTCAGAAGGAAGTTCTTCCTCCTGTCTCGTGCTGGTTGGTGATACGGCACCTTGGGGTGCAGTGCCATATCCTGAAACTATTGCATGCCGCAAGGCATCGACAGAGTCGATCGTTCGCCCCATTGAACATAAGAACATAAGGAATAAGAGCAGGAGTAGTCCATTTGACCCCTCGAGCCTGCTCCGCCATTGAATAAGATCATGGCTGATCTGATCATGGACTCATCTCCACTTCCTTTTACTCCCTTATCGTTCAAAAATCTGTCTATCTCTGCCTTAAAATATATTCAATGACCCAGCCTCCACAGCTCTCTGGGGCAGAGAATTCCACAGATTTACAACCCTCAGGGAAGAAATTTCTCCTCATCTCAGTTTTAAATGGACGGCCCCTTATTCTAAGACTATGTCCCCTAGTTTTAGTTTCCCCTATGGGTGGAAATATCCTCTCTGCATCCACCTTGTCGAGCCCCCTCATTATCTTATCTTGCCGCAACTATCTACTCCATGCCCTCCGTTATTCTGGCAGACCTATGTTGATGCTCGCCCTCGACAGTGACACCATGTCCTCATTGACATCTGGCCATCGCAGCGCGTGCCTACCTCGCCAACTCGACCTCCGTGGGGTCGGCGGGGGCACTGGACGACTTGGAGTGGCCCGCTGCAAGCCACTTGGCCCCACTACTTCGTCCGTTGAGGATGACGTGGTCACAGGTGTCACAGATGAGAAATCAGGCTCTGTTTCGTCAGTTTGCTGTTCGTCACCCGTGGTGATCACAACCTGCAGCAGTACAGGTGTTGATGCAGGGGCCTCCCATTGTGCCTGGGTAGCTGGGAAACATAATTGAGGTTATTAGAAGAGAAGGGGAGACATGAGAATGCTTGCGCTGCGCTGGAATATGTACGAGGAGCAACACTACTGCAATAAATGTGAATGAGAGACGTTACATATCATTAACATGAGAGTACAGAAGAGTACAGAAACTGCATGCATAACATTACATCATTCATATATTATAATCAAATGCCTTTAAATTACTTTACTGGTTTACCATTGCTTTACGCATTACTCACGTGGCACAACAACGGGATCTGCACCACCACAGGTAGCAGAACAATTATGGTTGCCCACTAATGCTGCGGCACGTTCCTCCAGATCGGTTAAAGGGTGCAGCTCAGCAGGCCCTCCTCCGGTCCGCCTCTGCTCTTCTTCTGCAAACGTGACAAGAGCATGGCATAAGCTAATTGACTAGGTACTATTACGGAAACACAACAGATATTGTAATCCACAATTAGTCACCCCACATGCTATTCATCGTTAACGTTATATGCTAATTTGTATCCAATGGATGCATGGTTATAACATCTACATTCAGAGAAAATATTTAATAAGATCGTGTTTATGAAGTAATGCTTGACACCAAACATCTCGCGTACAATCTCCAGGAAAGGCCCCATCCATGGGCCGTGCCATTCGGCACCTGAGGGGAGGTAGGAGGTTTATTTGAATCGATGGAGGTCCCCCGGGGGGGAAATCAGGACTGCTGGTGAGCTCGGCAATGACAGGACCGTAATGGGAAGGAGCACTGTGTCCATGGGCTGTGCTCGGAGACCTCCGTGTGGCCGCAGCTAATGTCCCAGGACAGACAATGAGCCAGTGTGACTGACAGCAACCAGAGAGACTCACACAGTCTGGATAAAGCTGACCGGACCCCTCAGCACTCCATTTCTTTCCAAACCTTCCTTCTCTCTCTGCCTCCCTTTGCCTTCTGAGCATGCGCAGATGACCCCTGACCTCCCAAATTGCAGGAAATGTTCTTTGCTGGAAAAAAAACCGCGCATGCGCAGAATGGGCGTTGCTATGGACGCTAGCCTTGCACGACTGAATATATCGCTAAGGCACATTTCACATCGCTAAGGCTATCACCCAAAACAAAAAGACGAAACTAGCGGTTTTTAAAATGGGCCGATATTCCAGCGATCCTGAAAAATAAAAAAAGCACTAAGGCCGGAAATATCACCCAGTGATCGTAGTGGAAAGTCTAGCCCATATATACATTGACTGCTCTACCTTGATCAACCTTCTCCATTACCTCAGCAAAGAATTCAATCAAATTAGTCAGACACAATTTACCTTTATCAAATCCATATTGGTTCTCCTTGATTAACCCATGCCTTCCCAAATGTAAGTTTATTTTGTCCCTGATAATGGTTTCCAATAACTTGCCCACCACCAATGTTAGGCTGGTTGGCCAGTAGTTTCCTGGTTCATCCCTCTCCCCTTTCTTGAATACTGGTATAGGCATAACATTAGCAACTCTTCAGCACTACTCCTGTATCCAATGAGGATTGATAGATTGTGACCAATGCCTCTGCTATTTCTACCTTTGTTTCTTTCAGCAACCTACGTTGCATTCCATCTGGATCAGGTGACTTACCAACTTTTACTAATCTTTTTAGTACATCTTCTCTAATACGATCCTGACACATAACTTCCCTCTCCTGTTTTAGGGCAACATTCAGATCATCTGCTTCCTTTGTGAAGACAGATGCAAAATACTCATTTAATACTTTTGCCATGTCCTCTGCCTCTACATGAAGATTTCCCATTGGGTCCTTACTAGGCACAACTTTTTCCCTAGCTAATCTGTTACACTTTATATGTTTATAAAATGTTTCTAGGGTTCAACTTAATGTTGCCTGCTAATCTTTTCTCATAGCCACTCTTTGTGGTTAATTCCCTCTTGTACTTTCCATAATCTTTTGTCATAAGCCTGTTTTCTGTTTTATTTTAACTGTTATTTCCTTTGTCATTTGCGCATTAGCTTTGGATGCTCCACCTTTTTCCTTTAAAAAGTCAGTATCACAGTGCTGTTTCGAAATATAGAAATTTACAGCGCAGAAGGCGGCCATTTCGGCCCATCGTGTCTGCACCGGCCGACAAAGAGCCGCAAGGCCCTTTGTCAGCAGCCCTAAAGGTTACATACAAACCCATGAACAATAACGGAAAGGCAAAGAGCACCCAGCCCAACCAGTCCGCCCCACACCACTGCAACACCCCTTATACTAAAAACATCTACACTCCACCCCAACTGGAGCCATGTGATCTCCTGGGAGAGGCAAAAAACAGATAAAAACTCTGTCATGTATCTTACATTATTATATATAACTGTATCCTAACATGCTATATATGACTGCAATAAGATATGACCTGTAACCACCAGCAAACCTTCCCACCAGGGGTGCACTTGCAGGAGACAGATATATAAGGGCAGGTCTCAGGCAAGTGCAGCATTCCAGTGTTGTGAAATAAAGGTGCAGGTCCAGAGTGACCTTGACTTCACTGCATGCCTCGTGTGAATCTGTACTGAGGGGACAGGACTTTACAGTGGCGACGGGTTACGGGATTACAGAATCCACAGAATGGCGAACAACGGATCAGATGAAAAGTACAATGCGGGAGACAATTGGGAGGACTTTATAGAAAGGCTCCAGCAAAGCTTTGTAACCAAAGACTGGTTAGGCGACGATAAGGCAGACAAGAGAAGAGCCCATCTCTTGACCAGCTGTGGCTCGAAAATATACGCTTTAATGAAGGATCTGTTGGTACCTGAGAAACCAGCAAGCAAGTCGTTTGAAGAATTGAGCACACTGGTAAGAGACCACCTGAAGCCAGCGAGCAGCCTACACATGGCCAAACACAGGTTCTACAACTACAGATGCTGTGTGGGCCAGAGCATACCCGACTTCGTGGCGGAACTTCGGAGGTTGGCTAGTTTATGTGAGTTCTCCAATGAACTGAGGAGAGAAATGCTGAGAGACTTTTTCATTGAAGGAATAGGCCACGCGGGCATATTCTGAAAGCTCATGGAGACCAAGAACCTGACCTTAGAGGCAGCAGCACTGGTTGCACAGACATTCTTGGTCGGGAAAGAAGAAATGAGTTGATTTACAATGCAGGTACGACAACTAACGAAATAATGGAACAAGGAGTTTGCAGCATTAGAAAAGCTGCTACCCCCACACACAGACAAAACCGGGAGAACAGGTTCTCGACAGCAGGCAGAAGCCATCAAAGGCCACAGGAACGGCCGTTTACACCTCATCAACCCACAATGCGAGCAATCAACTACAAACTGAGAGAAGCTCAAGAGAGATCAGCCAGACACAGCTCATTCTTTGGGAACACTTTGAACAATGGAACAGGTCTGTGCTGGAGGTGTGGGGGTGGGCACTCGTCAAGGGGATGTCGATTTCAGTAGGCTGTTTGCAGAAATTGTGAATATACAGGGCATTTGGCCCGCATGTGCAAAAAAACAGCAGCTCGGTTGGTATACGAATCGGATGGGTCGGAAAGCGGACCAGAAGATGGTGGGGACAGTACCCGGGACACCGATGTACAATGGGTCAACACGGTCAATGGCCGCTGCTCCTACAACAGGATGCCTCCTATAATGATGAGGGTCCTACTCAACGGGATATCTGTCAACATGGAGCTGGATACAGGAGCGAGTCAATCTCTCATGGGCACTCAACAATTTGAACTGTGGCTGCATAAAAAAGACAGACCAAAACTCACAAGGGTCGACACCACACTAAGGACCTATACCAAAGAAATCATACCAGTCCTCGGCAGCGCCATGCTCTCTGGCATACACAAAGGGACAGTGGACCGACTTCCCCTGTGGATTGTCCCCCGAGACCCCCCAGCATTGCTGGGGAGAAGCTGGCTGGCAAAACTAAACGGAAAATGGGATGATGTCCATGCCATGTCATTAGAGGAACGGACCTCCTGCTCAACAGTTATAAAGCGATTTGAACATCTCTTTCAGCCAGGTGTGGGCACTTTCAAAGGGGCCAAAGTCAAAATCTACATCACACAGGATGATAGACCGGTCCATCACAAGGCCAGAGCTGTACCCTATGTGATGAGGGAAAAGATTGAACACGAACTAGACAGGCTTCTGCGGGAAGGCATTATATCACCTGTGGAATTTAGTGACTGGGCAAGTCCCATCGTCCCAGTCATGAAGCCTGATGGATCCGTACGAATCTGTGGGGACTGCAAATCTACCACAAACAGAGTCTCCCTGCAGGACCAGTACCAGCTGCCCGGAGCGGAGGACTTATTTGCCACATTGGCTGGAGGTAAACTTTTCTCAAAATTAGACCTCACATCTGCATATATGTCACAAGAATTGACCGAGGAATCCAAGTTACTCACAACCATCAACACACATCGAGGCCTTCTCACGTACAATCGATGCTCATTCGGCATCAGGTCGGCAGCTGCCATATTCCAGCACAACATGGAGAGTCTGCTCAAGTCCATACTGGGGACAGTTGTATTTCAAGACGACATACTTATCACGGGCAGGGACACCGACTCCCATCTCCGTAATTTGGAGGAAGTACTAAAGCGGTTGGATCGGGTAGGCCGACGAGTCAAGAAATCCAAGTGCCTGTTTCTCGCACCCGAGGTTGAACTTTTGGGCAGAAGGATTGCCGCTGATGGAATCCGCCCAACAGAGTCCAAAACAGAAGCAATTCGCCTGGCACCCAGGCCCCGGAATGTCTCAGAACTGCGCGCCTTTCTCGGGCTACTCAATTACTTTGGGAACTTTATGCAGAACTTAAGCACGCTGCTGGAGCCTCTCCACGTGCTACTCAGGAAGGGGTGCGATTGGTTTTGGGGGGGACGCCCAGGAACGCGCCTTCAATAAAACACGCAACCTTCTGTGTTTCAACAGTGTTTTGACTTTCTTTGACGCAGGTAAAAAGGTAGTTCTCACATGCGATGCGTCAGTGTATGGGGTCGGGTGCGTTTTGCAACATGTCAATAGTGTGGGCAAATTACAACCCATAGCTTATGCCTCCAGGTCACTTTCGCGGGCGGAGCGCGGGTACGGAATGGTAGAGAAGGAGGCGCTCGCGTGCGTGTACGGTGTCAAAAAGATGCACCAATACCTTTTCGGGGCCATGTTCGCGTTAGAAACTGACCACAAGCCCCTCACGTCCCTCCTATCCGAGAGCAAGGCAATAAACGCTAACGCCTCGGCGCGAATTCAATGGTGGGCACTCATGCTGGCGTCCTACGACTATACCATAAGGCACAAACCAGGCACAGACAACTGTGCCGACGCGCTCAGCAGGCTACCCCTGGCGACCACGGAAGGGTCTGACGAACAGGACTGTGAGATAGTCATGGCAATCAATGCCTTTGAGTCCACAGGTTCGCCCATGACGGCTCGCCAAATCAGAGCCTGGACGGCCAGCGACCTCACGTTATCCTTTGTAAAAAGATGTGTCTTAACCGGTGACTGGGCAGAGGCTCGCGATGCCTGCCTCGAGGAATTAAAACCCTTTCACAGGCGCATGCATGAGCTATCACTACAAGCAGACTGCCTGATGTGGGACAGCCGAGTAGTCATGCCTCTGCGAGGCATGGAGGCATTTGTCCGGGAGCTCCACCGCGAGCACCCGGGGATTGTTCTCATGAAGGCCATAGCTAGATCCCATGTCTGGTGGCCTGGTATTGACGCGGACCTGAAGCTCTGCGTCCGAAGGTGCACCATTTGTGCCCAACTCAGCAATGCCCCCAGGGAGGCTCCACTGAGCCCCTGGCCCACCAAACCGTGTTTGCGGGTGCACGTAGAGTATGCGGGCCCATTCATGGGCAAAATGTTCCTCGTAGTTGTAGATGCATTTGCTAAGTGGATCGAATGCACCATTTTAAACTCGAGCACAACCTCCACCACTGTGGAGAGCCTCGCAACCATGCTTGCAACGCACGGAATCCCTGACATATTGGTCAGTGACAACGGTCCGTGCTTCACCAGCGCAGAATTCCAAGACTTTATAATTGACCACGGCATAAATCACGTCAAGACAGCACCGTTCAAGCCTGCCTCCAACGGTCAGGTGGAGAGAACAGTGCAAATCATTAAACAAGGCATGTTTAAAATCCAAGGTCCCACGCTGCCTGTCGTGACTGTTGCTGGCATACAGATCTCGTCCACACTCACTGACTGGATCCCCCCGCGCAACTGTTGATGAAAAGGACTTTAAAAACAAGGCTCTCATTAATCCTCCCAGACATGCATGAAATCGTTGAGGCAAAGCACAGTAAGCTGACTGAGTACCATGACAGAAATTCGAGGGGGAGATGGAATGAGATAGGGGACAAAGTGTTTTTACTGAACTATGTCAGGAGTCCCGTTACTTGCAGGGACAGTAACGGGCAAGGAAGGAAACAGGCTACTGGTATTACAAATGGACAATGGCAAAACCTGCCGGAGGCATGTAGACCAAGGCAAAAGCAGATTTACCAACAACACTGCGGATCCAGAGGCAGACTACAATGTGGAACTCGCACCACACCTGGTGGACAGACAGAGGGAACAACCTGAGGAAAGGGCAATCCCAACAGACAGCTCAGGCGAGTCAACAACAATCACACCAATTGAAACAGACAGCCCAGGCGAGATACCAGCAACCATACCCAAAGAAAAACAGACACCAAGGCAAACAACTGAACCACAACTCAGACGCTCCACGCGAGAGCGTAGACCACCTGAGAGACTGAACCTATAAAGACAATAAGACCTTGGGGGAGGGTCATGTCATGTATCTTACATTATTATATATAACTGTATCCTCACATGCTATACATGACTGTAATAAGATATGACCTGTAACCACCAGCATACCTTACCACCAGGGGTGCACTTGCAAGAGACAGGTATATAAGGGCCGGTCTCAGGCAAGTGCAACATTCCAGGGCTGTGAAATAAAGGTGCAGGTCCAGAGTGACCTTGACTTCACTACATGCCTCAAGTGAATCTGTACTGAGGGGACAGGACTTTACAAACCCAAGCCAATTTGCGGGAGAAAATATCTGGCAAAATTCCTCTCTGACCCATCCACGCGATTGAAACTAGTCCAGGAGATCACGCTGGCAGTATTCTATTCCCTGCAGTACTTACCATTATATCTGCGCCGACCAACGAAAGGTCATCTCGTCTAATCCCAATTACCAGCTCTCTGTCCGTAACCCTGCAGGTTATAGCACTTTAAGTGGCCATCCAACCATCTCTTAAAAGTGGTGAGGGTTTCTGCAGCCACCACTCAGGCTGGCAGCGAGTTCCAGATCCCCACAACCCTCTGCATAAAGAAGCCCCTCCCCTAAAATCCCCTCTAAACCTTCCACCAACCACCTTAAAACTATTCCCCCTCGAAATAGCCCCCTCTACCAATGGAAATAGACCCTTATGCTTCCTTTGTGAAGACAGATGCAAAAAACTCATTTAATACTTTTGCCACGTCCTCTGCCTCTACATGAAGATTTCCCACTATGTCCAGGCCCCTCAATATTTTGTACACCTCAATGAGGTCTCCTCTCAACCTTCTCTATTCCAATGAGAACAAACCCAGCCTATTCAATCTGTCTTCATAACTAAGATTTTCCATTCCAGGCAGCATCCTAGTAAATCTCCTCTGCACCCTCTCTAGTGCAGTCACGTCCTTCCTATAATACAGCGATCAGAATTGCACGCAGTACTCCAGCTGTGGCCTAACCGAAGTATTATACAATTTAAGCATAACCTCCCTGCTCTTGTATTCTATGCCTTGGCCAAAAGGCAAGCATTCTGTATGCCTTCTTAAACACCTGGCCTGCTACTTTCAGGGATCTGTGGACAAGCACTCCAAGGTCCCTTTGTTCATCTACACTATTAAGTGGCCTATCGCTTAATGTGTATACCCTTTCCTTATTAGCCCTCCCAAAGTGCTTCACCTCACACTTCTCCGAATTAAATTCCATTTGCCACTGCTCTGCCCACCTGACCAGTAGATTGCTATCCTCCTGCAGCCCATGACTTTCCTCTTCATTATCAACAACACAGCCAATTTTAGTGTTGTCTGCAAACTTCTTAATCATACTTCCTATATTCAAATCTAAATCGTTGATACCACAAAAAGCAAGGGACCCAGTACTGAGCCCTGCGGAACCCCGCTGGAAACATCCTTCCAGTCACAAAACATCCATCAATCATTACCCTTTGCTTCCTACCTCCAAGCCAATTTTGGATTCAACTTGCCACTTTGCCCTGGATCCCATGGGCTTTAACCTTCATGACCAGTCTACCATGTGGGACCTTATCAAAAGCCTTGCTAAAGTCCATATATACTACATCGTACTACCCTCATCGATCCTCTTGGTTACCTCCTCAAAAAATTCAATCAAGTTAGTCCCTTAACAAATCCATGCTGACTGTCCCTAATTAATCCTTGCCTATCCAAATGCAGATTTATCCTGTCTTTCAGGATTTTTTCCAAAAATTTTCTCACCACTGAGGTTAAGCTGACAGGCCTGTAATTACTCGGCCTATCCCTTTTTCCCTTCTTAAACAAGGGTACTCCATTAGCAGTCCTCCAATCCTCCGGCACCATGCCCATATCCAAAGAGGACTGGAAAATAATGGTCAAGGCCTCTGCTATTTCCTCTTTTACTTCACTCAACAACCTGGGATGCATTTCATCTGGGCCTAGGGACTTATCTACTTTCAAAGCTGCTAAACCTCTTAATACTTCCTCTCTCACTATATTTATTTCATCCAGAATATCACACTCCTCCTCTATAGCAGTATCTGCATTACCTCTTTCCTTTGTGAAAACAGATGCAAAGTCTTCGTTAAGAACCCTACCAACATCTTCCGTCTCCTCACAAAGATTACCCTCACGGTCTTTAATAGGCCCTACCCTTTCCTTAGTTACCCTCTTACTCTTAATATATTTATAGAACATTTTAGGGTTTTCCTTAATTTTACTGGCCAATAATTCTTCATGCGCTCTCTCTTAGCATTCCTAATATCCTTTTTAATTTGACCTATCTTTCTATATTTCTCTAAAGATTCTAAAGTATTTAGCCGTTGATATGAGACATAAGAGTCCCTTTTTTCTTAATTCTCCCCTGTAAGTACGTAGACATCCAGGGGGCTCTAGAATTATTTTTCCCAGCTTTTTTCTTTAAGGGCACATGTTTGGCCTGAACCTTTCTGATCTCCTTCTTGAATGCCTCCCACTGTTCCGACACCAATTACCCACAAGTAGCGGTTTCCAGTCCACTATGGCCAAATCACTCCTTAACTTAGCAAAATTAGCTTTTCCCCAATCCGGAACTTTTATTCCAGGGTTTTTGGGATCTTGCTGTGTGCAAATTAGCTGCCACGTTTCCTACATTACATCAGTGACTACACTTCAAAAAGTACTTCATTGGCTGATGTCCTGAAAGGCAAATTTTTTCTTCTTTATTACAGATGAGGAGTGCCATTCAGTCCATCTTATTTCATCCAACTGGAGAGATTCTCATGTCCTCCCATTGCAGCATCCAATTGTTATTAAATCATTCCAGGAAGTTTATTTCACACAAACGATACACTAGAAAATTCCTCTCCGACCCCTTGAAACCAGTTCAGGAAATCACATGGGCCAAGTGTCCAGTCTGTTTCTACTCCCACATTGTTTAAACAATGGCATGAGTTCCATTGAGACCTTTCAAGGGTGTAAAGGGAGGAATTTCCTGGGGAGGCCCAGGAACACGCCCCATTTATCTAGGGTTGGGGGTGGGGGGCAAGGCAGGAAGATCTTCCCACAACTTCCCTGATCAGAATTTAATGGTCTGATCCAAACGGGCGATATCCCGAAGGAGCCTGGATCATGCCCATATTCCGGGCCCAATCCCCTGGGGTGAAAATGCGGTAGCAGAACCACTCCCTGAGGTGGTTTTAATGTAAGTACAGCAAAATTCATGAATCTCACCAGGATCCAAGCAGAGAGATACCCAAACAAACTCAGGAAGCAAGGCTTGAGGCTGGGATATCTAGATATTTTCCTTTTCCTAGAGGGTGATCGACCAGTGCACTAGGATTCCGGAAGGATGTAGCCCAGACCAAATCCTGATAGCACTTTGAGAAGGTGATGGCAGACTGCTGGTAAATGAAGTCATCATGGACAGTGAAAGTAAATTATTCTGGAAATAATGCGTGGGTCCACCAATCGCCGATGAGAAATCGGAGAGGAACCAGTTCATGGAGGCGGGAGTTCGTTGGTGAGGCGGGAGATCGAGGAGCCAGAGGCCTGTAAAGGCCCGTGAGCAAGGAGTCCGGGAGTTCGTGAGGCGGGAGTTCGTTGGTGAGGCCTACCTTTGCAGCTGCAGCAGGGAGGCAAAAAAGTAGAAAGAAATCGAAAGGTGACGTCACAGCCAAGGGGATAAGTGATTGTCTGGTGATTGGTGAGTAGTTTTTGTTTTCTTTTATCAGTAACATTTTAACATTGTTGTTGCCCAATTAGGCTAATCTAAGGATTAAGTCATAGCAGGACAGCTCAGACACGTGTTATGCTCCTCCTGTACTATGTGGGAAGTCAGGGACGCTTCTGGTGTCCCTGACGACTACGTGTGCGGGAAGTGCATCCGCCTGCAGATCCTGACGGACCGCATTGCAGAACTGGAGCTGCGGGTGGATTCACTCTGGAGCATGCACGATGCTGAGAATGATGTGAATAGCACATTTAGTGAGTTGGTCTTACCGCAGGTAAAGGGTCCATAGCCAGATAGGGAATGGAAGAGCAACAGGAAGGGCAGTGCAGGGAAGGTAGTGGAGGGATCCCCTGCGGTCATCCCCCTGCAAAACAGATACACCGCTTTGAGTACTGTTGAGGGGGATGACTCATTAGGGGAGAGCAGCAGCAACCAAGTTCATGGCACCGTGGCTGGCTCTGCTGCACAGGAGGGCAGGAAAAAGAGTGGGAGAGTGATAGTGATAGGGGATTCAATTGTAAGGGGAATAGATAGGCGTTTCTGCGGCCGCAACCAAGACTCCAGGATGGTATGTTGCCTCCCTGGTGCAAGGGTCAAGGATGTCTCGGAGCAGGTGCAGGACATTCTGAAAAGGGAGGGTGAACAGCCAGTTGTCGTGGTGCATATAGGTACCAACGATATAGGTAAAAAACGGGAGGAGGTCCTACGAGATGAATTTAGGGAGCTAGAGGATAAATTAAAAAGTAGGACCTCAAAAGTATTAATCTCAGGATTGCTACCAGTGCCACGTGCTAGTCAGATTAGGAATCGCAGGATAGTTCAGATGAATACGTGGCTTGAGCAGTGGTGTAGAAGAGCGGGATTCAAATTCCTGGGGCATTGGAACTGGTTCTGGTGGAGGTGGGACCAGTACAAACCGGACGGTCTGCACCTGGGCAGGACCGGAACCAATGTCCGAGGGGGAGTGTTTGCTAGTGCTGTTGGGGAGGAGTTAAACTAATATGGCAGGGGGATGGGAACCTATGCAGAGAAACAGAGAGAAATAAAATGGAGTCAGAAGCAAAAGATAGAAAGGAGAATAGTAAAAGTGGAGGGCAGAGAAATACAAAGCAAAAAACAAAAAGGGCCACATTACAGCAAAATTCTAAAGGGGAAAAGTGTGTTAAAAAGACAAGCCTGAAGGCTCTGTGCCTCAATGCGAGGAGTATTTGGAATAAGGTGAACGAATTAACTGCGCAGATAGCAGTTAACAGGTATGATGTAATTGGCATCACGGAGACATAGCTGCAGGGTGACCAAGGCTGGGAACTCAACATCCAAGGGCATTCAGCATTTAGGAAGGATAGACAGAAAGGAAAAGGAGGTGGGGTGGCGTTGCTGGTTAAAGAGGAAATTAATGCAATAGTAAGGAAGTACATTAGCTTGGATGATGTGGAATCGGTATGGGTGGAGCTGCGGAATTCCAAAGGGCAGAAAACGCTAATGGGAGTTGTGTACAGACCACCAAACAGTAGTAGTGAGGTTGGGAATAGCATCAAACAAGAAATAAGAGATGTGTGCAATAAAGGTACAGCAGTTATCATGAGCGGCTTTAATCTATTGATTGGGCTAACCAAACTGGTAGCAATGTGGTGGAGGAGGATTTCCTGGAGTGTATTAGGGATGGTTTTCTAGACCAATATGTCGAGGAACCAACTAGAGAGCTGGCCATCCTAGACTGGGTGATGTGTAATGAGAAGGGACTAATTAGCAATCTTGTTGTGCGAGGCCCCTTGGGGAAGAGTGACCATAATATGGTAGAATTCTTTATTAAGATGGAGAGTGACACAGTTAATTCGGAAACTAGGGTCCTGAACTTAAGGAAAGGTAACTTAGACGGTATGAGGTGCGAATTGGCTAGAATAAACAGGCAAAGGATACTTAAAGGGTTGACGGTGGATAAGCAATGGCAAACATTTAAAGATTACAAGGATGAACTTCAGCAATTGTACATCCCTGTCTGGAGTAAAAATAAGACGGGGAAGGTGGCTCAACCATGGCTAACCAGGGAAATTAAGGATAGTGTTAAAGCCAAGGAAGAGGCATATAATTTGGCTAGAAAAAGCAACAAACCTGAGGACTGGGAGAAATTTAGAATTCAACAGAGGAAGACTAAGGGTTTAATTAAGAGGGGAAAATAGAGTACGAGAGGCAGCTTGCAGGGAACATAAAAACTGACTGCAGAAGCTTCTATAAATATGTGAAGAGAAAAAGATTAGTGAAGACAAACTTAGGTCCCTTGCAGTTAGATTCAGGTGCATTTATAATGGAGAACAAAGAAATGGCAGACCAATTGAACAAATACTTCGGTTCTGTCTTCATGAAGGAAGACACAAATAACCTTCCGATTGTACTAGAGTCAGTAGGTCTAGTCAGAAGGAGGAACTAAAGCATATCCTTATTAGGCGGGAAATGGGGTACTGAGGGAATGATCAGCCATGATAATATTGAATGGCGGTGCAGGATCGAAGGGCCAAATGGCCTACTCCTGTCCCTATTTTCTATGTGCAAAAGGGTTCCTAAATTGGCTGTAAGTCTCAGGAGGTGGAGGCAAGGCTGGTTGGTGCACGGGGATCAAAGCAGCCAAGGGTAGGGGGGTAGGGAACGTATGGGTCTGGTGATATTGGATACACAAACTTAAACAGAGGAACAGATGGAGGCCATTCAGTCTCTCGGACCTGCTCCGTCATTCAGTTAGATCCTGGCTGATTGATATCTTAACTCCATTTACCCGCTTTAGTTCCATATCCCTCGATACCCTTACCCTACAAAAATCGGTCTTGAAAATGTTAATTGAACCCCAGCATCCACAGCCTTTCGCGGGGGCGGGGAAAGAGAATTCCAGATTTCTACTACCCTTTTGTGTGAACAAGTGCTTCCTGATTTCCCTCCTAAATGGCCTGGCACTAATTTTAAGATTGTGCCCAATTCTGGATTTTCCACCAGAGAAAATAGTTTCTCTGTATCTACCCTATCAAATCATTTTAACATTTTAAACACCTTGATCAGATTGCTCCTCAATATTCTATACTCAAGGCAACAAGCCTAGTCTATGCAACTGAAAGAGAAAGAAAGGAGTTTGGGTGGTAATAAAGTAGCTGACCTCATAGACCCCTCATGTTTACTGGGATTTCCTGCAAACATCCCTGGTGACACAAACTTTAAGTCGGTTAATCAATAATGCGGGGGGGGGGGGGGGGGGTGGCGGGTATATGGAGCTCCTGGACCAATCCCAATGAATGGTAATTCTGTTAAACCGGACTCCTCTGGAAATAACCAGTATATGGTCCCCAGAGGAAAATAAACCAATCTCTTTCCTGTCAACACTTCATCTGTGACTCTGACCCTGATGTCACTGTATTAGATTAAGGTGGCCAGACTGGGACTGAGAGGGTCACAGGGAGCATGTTTGATCATGACTAATGCATTTATTGTGCAATTAAAAAAAGGAATCATCACCTTCAACAGGATTTTGCTCTAAGCTGATTATGACTGAGCAAATTAATGTCATTATTGAAAGACTCGTCGCCCTGAAAATGCTCGGGCGCCACTGCAGCTGTTACATCAGGTCTGTGCCTGTCAGTGCTGACCCTATGTTTGCCCCAAAAGAGTTGCCAGTGCTGACCCTTCATTTGGCAATAATTGGCATTTACTGAGAACATAAGACAAGTTAAAGGCCATTTGACCCACTGAAGTGTATTGTTCTTTTGTACAAACTCTTCAAATCCAAACCTATATAGATATGCTTAACGAAGCCGCAAGGATGGCCAGTGAATGAACCGGAAATGTCATAGTGGTACACTAGATGGCACTCTATTTGGGCAGAGCAGAGGGAGCTAACCTCGACAGTGAAGTGTCCTGTACCAGATCTGGCAGTGCTTGAAAGTGACACTGGCTGCCTAAAACGGAAACGTTTTCTACTCTGCAAAAAAAGGTGGCACTCTGCCCTTTAGGTGATCCGATGCTAGAATGCTCGAAGTGCGCGGAGCATTGCTGGAGCTGCCGGTTATTTATTGCTTGCAATTCCTATTCGAAGCCCTTTACCATTAGCGCGCGTTCAGATGGGCTTTCATTACTCGCAACTTTGATTAACATTGGGGATTCTTGATGACCGGAGTGTTTTTTTGCAAAACATATGAGCAAATATCCTTGAAGGGCAGCATGCATGGTGGGAAGCGTATTTGACGCCAGTAAGGCAATCGGTGCTCATTCGTGTCTCTTTTGGCCGATTCCATCTTCACAGTCCGCGCGAGGCAGATGGGCGCACGCCCAGATCTGGGCTGCCGGAAACGCGCGCATGCGCCAGCCTCCTTCATTCTTCCAGTATCCCGGCGTGCATTGTCGCAATCCTGCCCGCTGCTCCTTCAGTGCTTCACGTTGTTCCATTTCTCTCTCCCCCACTTCCTTCGACATATCCCGCGGTGGCTGGTCGCAGCAGTGCTGGTCCTCTGCTCCAACCTTTCCTTCCCCATCCTGGTCGTCCATCATTAAACACGTACACTCCGACATACAGACTATGTTCTCCTGCTCTTTGATGTTCCACAGCTATCCTCTTCCCCCCCCACCCTAAAACAAAATTACCGTCTGTTACTTGATCTTAGCCCCCTGCCCGCAACCACCTCATCCTTCATAATCCCGCCGGTCGGTTTCCCAACCGTTACTTGATCTTCCCAGCCGGCCTTTCGCACCCTGGTCCTTCAGTATCCCGGCGTGCCTGGCGCTGTCCGTTGGCTGGGGCGCTGTCCCGCTTCGCATCTCAATCCCTCCAGTATCCCGGCGTGCTCGGCGGCGGCGCGGCGCTGCGCTGCGCCCTTCACACCTTGGTCCTCCAGTATCCCGGCGTGCTGGGCGGCACTGCGCTGTCCGTTGGCTGGCGCGCTGTCCCCTCCCCCTCCCGCCCGGCTGTCCGTCCGTCAGTCCGCAGGGAGCGGCCGCCATGTTGTATTTTTTTTTAACCTCAGAAGCGGTGGCCGGAGCAAAGCAAAGGAGGAGGAGAGAATGAGATGATGGTCCAGTGAGAAAGGAAGGAGACGGCAGTTAGATTATATTATATATATATATATAAAACGAATAAACATACAAAGCCGCCGCTTAACATACATTCACTGATCAAAACGGAGAAGGGAAAAAAAACAATAACAAACGGACGGAGAGATCTGATGCGGGAGAGAAAAATACTCGTGTTTGGGGGGGAAATAAAAAAAGAAAACTTGTGAGGAGGAGGGGGAGGGGGGCAGAGAGCGAGAGAGGAAAAAATAATGAGGGTTTTTTTTTCTCTTTCCTTTGAATGAAATGAAGCCGACGCGGTTTTCCTGAGGAGGAGCTTTCTCATCATTCATCACCATCGTGCGCCGTGTGTGCTTTGCAAAGCCCCTTTGATTTGGGGACAGGATGCATCTTGCTGCTGCTGCTCCTGCTGCGGTGTGAAGGAGCAAAAAAGGTTTTGTTCCAATCGAAATAACCTTCAGCGGCTCTGCTGTTTCTGCAGCTGAAGAGAGGGAGAGGATAAAATGGGCGAATAATGCCTGTCCGTCTCTGTGCCGGCTTTGGATGTCTTTACCGGGATTATTATACTACGTTTTTGAATTTAAAATAAGAACCATTATACCTAACTGAGCCCGAGACTCTTTCCCCTTCTCCGCGCCCCCCCCCCCCCCATCCCTTCTCTTTTTGCTTCAGCTGTAGCATTAAATTTTTTAGAAGGACAAAAAAAAACGGAGACAGATTTATTTTCGACTTAATATTTGATCGCGAGAGTGAGCGATTCGCCGGTTAAAGGCTCGTCACTGAAGCCAAGATGTCTGCAGAAGTGCGCTTGAAGAAACTGGAGAAAATGATCCTGGACGGACCTCGGAAAAACGGTCTGGCGGTGAGCGTCGAGACCTTGCTGGACATCATCATCTGTCTGTACGACGAGTGCACCAACTCTCCCCTCAGAAGGGAGAAAAACATCACCGAGTTTTTAGAGTGGGGTGAGTTCTGATATATTTAGCACCCCTCCCCAATCTAAGATGTGCTGCATCAAATGCATTTCTTTAAATAAAGAAAAAAAATCAACATCTGATTTTAAATTGTTGGGGTTATTGACATTTATTAGTGTTTGTATAAAAAAAACTCAACCTGTCTTTATTGGAGTCGTGTGTGAGTGTGATTATATAATTTTCAGTTATGTTACAAAGCATTCTTCTTTCGGTCGTTTGGTATCATGAAAGCATTTAAAATCTGTAGCCTTCCCCGCCCCCCCCCCCCCCCCTCTGTTTTTTGTTCTGGGTTAGGAAGCAGTATTGCAAATCCAGCAGAAAGCATGGAGGGGAAATAGCAGACACGAACCTTCCATGCAGGTCTGCTGCTAACGCGTGTGTTTGGACTGCAGTCCTTTTGAATATTTTTCGTTTTAATTTAGTAGCAATTTATTCATAGATTTTCTTCAAAACACATCACTTCGGGAATGAATTCGAATTGTGTCCGCGTGTCTGCTGTGCTCTAATGGTTGGGTAATAAACACAATTGAGGCTTTCATTTTTTTTCAAATCCTAGAGCATCACGAAGACTGCAGATTGGTTTTAGAGGGAGACTCAGTGCTGCTTTATTTGCTGTGGGATCTTTTAAGGGTATATTGTAGCCGAAAAGTGCCCCATTGCAACAAAAATATGTTTGCAATTTCCCCCTTCCATGAAATATTAGAAATTATGGTAAATTTTGAACAGTAATTATCCAGCCTTATAGAATAGGGTGAGCATCTCTTTTTTTTCTATAAGGACATTACGATGTTCTTAGTCTGCAGACTGACGGGGGAGTACTGCATCTATCTGTACGTTATATAGTTCCAGTTGATATGACAGCCGGCAGATAATTGTTTACTGTGACAGCTGGAACTGGGTTGCAAAGTGAAATGATGATACTCCGATTCCTCTAAAATGATGGGGAGACAATTCGATTAGAAATGGTATTGATAAAGTATGCAGTGAATACACGTCATACGTGACCAGAACGCCCTCAAGGTGTTTTCTTCACTATTATGCCTTGCAACCTTGGAGACAGCTGAGGAAAAAAAGTACATGGAGTGCCCTAAAGAATTTATAGCCCTATTAAACATTTTTAGCATAGTTTTGTAACTAGCTTTAACCTTTTGTGGTGGTCAAATTATGTTATTGTAGAATAGCATCTCCATGACCTATTTCAAGATAAATATCCAAGTTAGATTGATGAGCGTAAGGCACGTGCAATTCTGGGCTGGGGAGGATATTCAAGCCATGTCGAATGTACAGTGACGATCCACTAAAATGATACCAGAAATTTTATAATATAATTATGAAGAAAGGCATAAAAATTTTATTGGAACCGAGAAAGTCTAAACAAAGGATCTAATGGAGGTTTTCAAATTATAAATGTTTTGAGAGGGTAAATGGTGATAGTGCCGCTGGAATCAGTAACTCGGGCAAATACTATCCTTAGAAGGAGGAAATGATAAGAAATGCTTTCACACAAAGGGGTATTAAAACATAGTGGTTTATCACAAACCTGTGCTGTATGTTGTTTGTTAATTGATAAGTCTGTGCCTATAAATGGTTGAGTTGGTGAATTCTGCCAATCTGTACAGGGTATTTAGTGAGGTATTAGTGAGGCCGCACTTGGAGTACTGCGTGAAGTTTTGGTCACCTTACTTAAGGAAGGATATACTAGCTTTGGAGCGGGTACAGGGACGATTCACGAGGCTGATTCCGGAGATGAGGGGGTTACCTTATGATGATAGATTGAGTAGACTGGGTCTTTACTCGTTGGAGTTCAGAAGGACGAGGGTTGATCTTATAGAAACATTTAAAATAATGAAGGGGATAGACAAGATAGAGACAGAGAGGTTGTTTCCACTGGTCGGGGAGATTAGAACTAGGGGGAGCCAATTTAAAACCGAGTTGAGAAGGAATTTCTTCTCCCAGAGGGTTGTGAATCTGTGGAATTCTCTGCCCAAGGAAGCAGTTGAGGCTAGCTCATTGAATGTATTCAAATCACAGATAGATAGATTTTTAACCAATAAGGGAATTAAGGGTTATGGGGAGCGGGCGGGTAAGTGGAGCTGAGTCCACGGCCAGATCAGCCATGATCTTGTTGAATGGCGGAGCAGGCTCGAGGGGCTAGATGGTCGACTCCTGTTCCTAATTCTTATGTTCTTATGGATACATGTTGAGTGTCGATTATTGTTAGGCAGAATGACACGGGCATAAGTAGATCCGCTGAATGGGTTGATAGTTTGGGAAGTGGGTTATTTTACACGAGGCATATAAATTTTTACACACACAATATTCAGATGCAACATGCAATGAAGTCAAATTCCGGTTCTAATCATATGATTTGATCATATTAAATGGTCTGTCATAGTCGGTCATAATGTGCAGTGACAAAAAAGAAAAATGTCCCTCTTCCCTCCACATAAACACCATCTAACTCCCCCGTCCCCTCGATTGGTGTCTGGAATGCATTTTAAAGGAGGTACTACCTTGGTGTTCAGCTGGCATTAATGAACCACTCAACCAACTCCCTTTAAAGTTTGACATTTCAGCTTCTCGCTGTGTTACTGCTCTTGCAATGCACTACAGCTTCTCTGCAATTCTTTTATATAATTAGAGTCAACACTTTATGCAGACTTACAGTGGGTACAAGAGTTATAAAAAAAATACAATTAGTTTACCACTGGATGTGCAGTCCTGTGAATGTGTGGTGATCAAGTTTATAGTCTGAAAATGTAAAAGCGTCTGGTACAAGTCATTTTAAATGTTTCTGATGCGGTCGATGTTCAATTAGAAAATTGGGTAATATTTTGAAAGTGAGTGAGTACTGTAATATCAAAACTGCAGATATATTCTCATTACCATTTGCTTTACATGCATTGATGAGTAATATACGTGTCTATAAAGTGGTTTTTGCAGAGCTGATAGAGGATTATGTTCAGTAGTAATCTTGCAAAGGCTTCACATGTGCAGTGTATGGATTCAGGCACAACTTTGGTACCTATATATAGGCATATGAGGCAAACATTCTCCTAGTTCTCAGGGGATTAATGCCTAAGGTGGCAGTTGGCTATTCTTCCAAAATGTCTGCTGCCCAAAGATGGTGATGTAGTTGCCATCAGTATTTTAAACTGATTAATGTGGGGAGGATACACAGCAGTAAGTGGTGGTGTTATAAGATCTGTATGATTGGGAATTTACCAGTTGTCAGCTTAAAGGACAGCTGAACCTTAATTGTAGTGTGGCTGAAAGGCTGTTTTTAGTCAAGTTTTTCTTGTGTCCAGATGTACTGTGTTGCAAATCACAATGTTTTCTTTAAATAAGGCAATGAAGTGTAGTTTTTATTTTATATATATTGCAGATGGGAGCATGAATGTTTCTATTGTTTCTTGTTCTTCAGTTATGTTTACTCCCCATGCCCCCACCCCCCCCCCCCCAATAATTTGTCTGGGTTTTATGTTGGGCGTTTAAAACTTATTTGGCACCAGCGTCGTGGCTCAGCTGGATGTGCTAGATAAAGACTGCAATGCTAATGCAAGGCATTAAACTGATTTTCATGCTTATTAGCTGGCTGAGAATGTCTACAAATGAACTAAATCATACACTATGACACCTTACTGCAATCAATATAAAGTTGTAATTTGGTTCCAATGTTTTTAAAATTGAATGCAGACCTAAGCACTAATCATCACATGTTATGCTTTATTACTGACCCTATTTATGTTTATAAACTCAGTCGCAGTTGTGAGTCTTTATAAAATATGTACCTATTATGGTTTGTCTATGAAAGATTCATTTGTGAAGTTTGTTTCTTTGAGAGAAGACTAGAGTAGGCTACTGGCAATTTTTGATCTGCAACCAGTGCCCTCAGAGAACCTTCAACGTGATGGCATGTTTTTAGTTCTTTCCCACCCTCCTCCAGCCAAACATCTACCCTTGCATGTTGAAATGATTCTATGGGGGGGATGGTGGCGGTGGTTAGAATCGTGGTTTTAACTACGATTTAACAATCTGTCTAAAGTCTGGAAATTTGTGTGGTCAGTATCTTTATAATAGCTTCCTGTTTTAGTAAATTAGTTTTAGTTGAAGTTTTTAAGTTCTGTTTTTAGTTTAGGAGTTGGTTGATTTAAGGTCATAGAGATGCTTAATTTTGATATGATGTCACTTTGAAAAACTGTGAGAATTTCCTGCCTCGAGCAAGAGGCATTTTTCCTGAAGTTTCCCACTCCCATTGTTTTTCTGTGGAAGGTGTGTCGAATGTAATACATTACACAAAAGCTGCAGTGTATAACAAGGAAGTAATGCATAGTGGGGGTTTAATATGATATACACTGCTTGCTTGAAGTGGTATTTTAATAATGTCGAAAAATCAAAATGTCTATTTGTACTGTCCTGCATAATGTAGATTCGGTTTATGGGCTGATTTCTTCTGGTTTTTCTATTTTTGTTTAAATTTGGCTGAAAGCTGCAGAATGAAAGTGCTTATATTTATTTAGTACCTTTTCATGTCCCAAAGCACGACACAACCAATGAGTTACTTTTGAAGTGCAGTCACTGTTAATTCATAGAAGAAGGAGGGGCCCAATGATTGAAGCATGTGATTTGAACTGAAATATTGCAGGTTTAATTTCACTTGATTTTGCAGATGAATAGTATTCCCCGTTTGCATGATGACCTGCAGTGTGTTGCCCGATTGTACTATGTGAAAGGGGCTGAGGTGATGTAATAAAGATTGAGAGCAAAGCACATAAGAAATAGGACAGGAGTAGACCATTTGGCCCCTCGAGTCTGCTCCGCCAATCAATAAGATCCTGGCTGATCTGATCTTGGCCTCAATTCCACTTCTCTGCCCACTCCCCATAACCTTTGACTCCATTGTCGTTCAAAAATCTTAGTATCTCCACCTTAAATATATTCAATGACCCAGCCTCCACAGCTCTTTGGGGTAGAGAATTCCACAGATTCACGACCTTCTGAGAGAAGAAATTCCTCCCCATCCACTTATTCTGAAACTGTGCCCCCTAGTTCTAGATTCCCCCACGAGGAGAAACATCCTCTCTGCATCTACAGCTGTCAAGCACCCTCAGAATCTTATACATTTCAATAAGATCATCTCTCATTCTTCTAAACTCCAATGAGTATAGGCCCAACCTGCTCAACCTTTCTTTATATGACAACCCCTTCATCTCAGAATCAACCTTGTGAACCTTCTCTGAACTGCCTCCAATGCAAGTATATCCTTCCTTAAATAAGGAGACCAATACTATATGCAGTACTCCAGGTGTGGTCTCACCAATGCCCCGTACAGTTGTAGCAGGACTTCCTTACTTTTATACTCCATCCCCCTTACAATAAAGGCCAACATTTCATTTGCCTTCCTAATTTCTTGCTGTACCTGCATACTAACTTTGTGTTTCATGCACAAGGACCTCCAGATCCCTCTGGACCGCAGCATTTTGTAATCTCTCCCCATTTTAAATAATAATTTTGCTTTTTTATTTTTCCTACCAAATGGATAACCTCACATTTTCCCACATTATACTCCATCTGCCAGATTTTTGCCCACTCACTTAGCTATCTATATCCATTTGCAGATTATTTGTGTCTTCCTCACAACTTGCCTTCCCACCTATCTTTGTATCATCAGCAAATTCGGCTACATTACACTTGGTCCCTTCATCCAAGTCATTGATATAGATTGTAAATAGTTGAGGCCCAGCACTGATTCCTGTGGCACCCCACTAGTTACAGTTTGCCAACCTGAATATGACCAATTTATCCCGACTCTCTGTTAGTTAGCCAACCCTCTATCCATGCTAATATATTACCCCCAACCCCATGAGCTCTTAGGTAACCGTTTATGTGGCACCTTATCGAAGTTGCTGTTCTTGTTATTTCAGTTCTGAAACATGTTACCACTTTGGAATGCACTGCAGAGTATGTTGCTCTGCATGAGGTATACAAACATGGTTCAGGTTGTCTGATTTTAGATTTGCTGGTGGGGGGTGTCACGGCTGATCCTGCTGGTTGAACTGTGCAGCTTGAACAGAAGTTTGCCGACATAAGTTACTGCATTTCAAAAGTGAATTTATTGTATGAAGACCTTCGAGATGGTTCAACATGATAAGTTGTGATATAAGTGTCACTAAACTATAACTACATATTGGGTATGTTTCTGGTAGTGCTGACTCTAAAATCCTCATTGCTCTTCAGTACCTCTGGTACGCTTATGCATCACTGCTGTTCAGATTGCATTTCACATAACTCTCCAATTCATGGATTTTTGTAAATGCAAGTAGTTTTATTTATAAATAGGACTTTACTATGCTATTTGAATAGTGATATTGGGATTTATTTAGCTCTGTTACAAGGGAATGTCTAAAACAGCAAACTACTTTGAGCAGATTTATCAGTTGACTAGTCAGAATAAAATGAGGCTGAGATCCCTCCGCCCTATTGCGCTAGCCAGACTACACCGTATACACTGCACTTCTCACACACTATTGAACGTGTTAGTATAATAGATTTAAGCTTTCTGATATTCTGTGATTTAAAAGAGAGTTGAAAATGTTGTATAACCAATTAATTACTTTGGAAATTAATTCACTGTTATGTAGGCAAGAGTGTTGGCCAATTTTTGCACAGCAAGGTCCAACAAGCAACCACAGTGAGATGAATGGCCATATTTTTGGTAGTATTGGTTTAAGGAAAAACATTGGCCAGGACACTGGGGATCCCCCTCCCTATATTTCTTTGAATAGCATCATTGGATCTTTTATGTCTACCTGAACAGGCAGAGAAAATCTTGCGTTTAGCATCTCATCTGAAGGATGGCACTGACAATGCAGTACTGCACTAGAGTGTCAGCTTTGGTTCTGTGCTTGCATCCTGGAGAGGTACTTGAACACACAACCTTTTGACTTAGAAACATAGAAAATAGGTGCAGGAGTAGGCCATTCGGCCCTTTGAGCCATTCAATAAGATCATGGCTGATCATTCCTTCAGTACCCCTTTCCTGCTTTCTCTCCATACCCCTTGATCCCCTGAACCGTAAGGGCCATATCTAACTCCCTCTTGAATATATCCAATGAACTGGCATCAACAATTCTCTGCGGCAGGGAATTCCACAGGTCAACAACTCTGAGTGAAGAAGTTTCTCCTCATCTCAGTCCTAAATGGCCTACCCCTTATCCCAAGACTATGTCCCCTGGTTCTGGACTCCCCAACATCGGGAACATTCTTCCCGCATCTAACCTGTCCAGTCCCGTCAGAATCTTATAGGTTTCTATGAGATCCCCTCTCATCCTTCTAAACGGCAGTGAATAAAGGCCCAGTTGATCCAGTCTCTCCTCATATGACAGCCCAGCCATCCCTGGAATCAGTCTGGTGAACCTTCGCTGCACTCCCTCAATAGCAAGAACATCCTTCCTCAGACTAGGAGACCAAAACTGAACACTATATTCCAGGTGAGGCCTCACTAAGGCCCTGTACAACTGCAGTAAGACCGCCCCCCCCCCCCACCGCTCCTATATTCAAATCCCCTAGCTATGAAGGCCAACATACCATTTGCCGCCTTTACCACCTGCTGTACCTGTGTGCCCACTTTCAGTGACTGATGAACCATGACACCCAGGTCTCGTTGCACCTCCCCTTTTTCTAGTCTGCCGCCATTCAAATAATATTCTGCCTTCGTGTTTTTGCCCCCAAAATGGATAATCTCACATTTATCTACATTATACTGCATCTGCCATGTATTTGCCCACTCACCTAATCTGTCCAAGTCACCTTGCAGCCTCTTAGCATCCTCGTCACAGCTCACACCGCCTCCCAGTTTGGTGTCATCCGCAAACTTGAAGATATTACATTCTATTCCTTCTTCCAAATCGTTAATGTATATTGTAAAGAGCTGGGGTCCCAGCACTGAGCCCTGCAGCACCCCACAAGTAACTGCCTGCCATTCTGAAAAGGATCCGTTTATCCCGACTCTTTGCTTCCTGTCTGCCAACCCGTTCTCTATCCACGTCAGTACATTACCCCCAATACCATGCGCTTTGATTTTGTACACCAACTCTTGTGCGGGACCTTGTCAAAAGCCTTTTGAAAGTCCAAATATACCATATCCACTGGTTCTCCCTTGTCCACTCTACTAGTTACATCCTCAAAAAATTCCAGAAGATTCGTCAAGCATGATTTCCCTTTCATAAATCCATGCTAACTCGGTCCGATCCTGTCACTGCTTTCCAAATGGGCTGCTATTTCATCCTTAATGATTGATTTCAACATTTTCCCCACTACTGATGTCAGGCTAACCGGTATAATTACCCGCTTTCTCTCTCCCTCCTTTTTTAAAAAGTGGCGTTACATTAGCTACCCTCCAGTCCATAGGAACTGATCCAGAGTCGATAGATTGTTGGAAAATGATCACCAATACATCCACTATTTCTAGGGCCACTTCCTTAAGAACTCTGGGATGCAGACTATCAGGACCCGGGGATTTATCGGCCTTTAATCCCATCAATTTCCCTAACACAATTTCCCGCCTAATAAGGATATCTTTCAGTTCCTCATTCTCACTAGACCCACTGTCCCCTAGTACATTCAGAAGGTTATTTGTATCTTCCTTTGTGAAGACAGAACCAAAGTATTGGTTCAATTGGTCTGCCATTTCTTTGTTCCCCATTACAAATTCACCTGAATCCGACTGCAAGGGACCTACATTTGTCTTTACTAATCTTTTTCTCTTCACATATTTATAGAAGCTTTTGCAGTCAGTTTTTATGTTCCCTGCAAGCTTCCTCTCATACTCTATTTTCCCCTTCTTAATTAAACCCTTGGTCCTCCTCTGTTGAATTCTAAATTTCTCCCAGTCCTCAGGTTTGTTGCTTTTTCTAGCCAATTTATATGCCTCTTCCTTGGTTTTAACACTCTACTTAATTTCCCTTGTTAGCCATGGTTGAGCCACCTTCCCAGTTTTTTTACTTCAGACAGGGATGTACAATTGCTGAAGTTCATCCATGTGATCTTTAAATGTTTGCCGTTGCTTATCCACCGTCAACCCGTTAAGTATCCTTTGCCAGTCTATTCTAGCCAATTCACACCTCATACCGTCGAAGTTACCTTTCCTTAAGTTCAGGACCCTAGTTTCCGAATTAACTGCGTCATTCTCCATCTTAATAAGGAATTCTACCATATTATGGTCACTTTTCCCAAAGACTTGGTGGCAAGAGTATTACCACTGAGATATCCCATGCAATAGAGCAAATATTCAAGCTATATCTGCTATACAATAGAGGCCAAGTTGTGAGCATTAAGGGTAAGAACCTCTGACTGTGCTTACAAACTAATTCCAAAATTTTATCCAGGGGTTTTTCCATAATTGCTCAGCTTGTTTTATCTTTTATATAGTTGTTGAAAATATTTGAGAGGGTTGTTTCTCAGGAGTCAGGTGGTTTCACATTGTGATGTTGCATTGTGATGGTAAATGTTGTCCTAAATTAGTTGGGAATTACATTTTGATGTGCAAGAAGAGTTAGGTATGTATGGAATGTCTATGGTGTTTTATGAAACCGGGAAAAACCCTTGTCTTCTCAGGCAGATTGATGCACTATATGCGAGTCATTTTTATGATGATGATTGGCTATTTATGATGGTGATAGGTGTAAGCAACAAAATGGGTTTTACTGTAATTGGCAAATTGACAAAGATGTATTACTGATAAAAAATCCTTTTAGTGAGATGTGCATTTGCCTTAAGAGGAAACATTTGTATCTCACTTACACGGTGTCAACCTAATTTAAATCTTTTTAATAATACGGCATTGTTTTATGCTGTTAGTTCTAGTCCCTAAGAAAGCATGGGTTTTAAAAAAGCCATTTGAGCCAACTCTTGCCTGATTCGTCAGTTTGGCATGTAATGTGCTGTTCAGCAAACCTCTTGTACTCCTCTCCTACTTTATTATCAATGCCATATCCCTGAATCTAAATTTAACATTTACAAATTTGGTAACCCACAGAATTTCTTAAAATTGTGCAGTATTTTTGAAGGACCACCATACCTATGCATATTGAAGTATGGTTTCAATAGAATTTCCAGCCCCCCCACCCCCATTAAAAAAAAAAATCTATGTTATTGTTCATTGTACATGTGAACTTGAAATGTCTGTGTACCCGAGTAAAATAACACGATTTAATAGTTTTAGATATACAGCACGGAAACAGGCCATTCGGTTCAACCAGTCCATGCCGGTGTTTATGCTCCACTTGAGCCTCCTCCCATCTTTCCTCATCTAATTCTATTAGCATAACCCTTTATTCCCTTCTCCGTCATAAGCTTATCTAACTGCCCCATAAATGCATCCATATTATTCGCTTCAACCACTCCCTGTAGTAGTGAGTTCTAAATTTTCACCACTCTGTAGGTAAAGCAGTTTTTTTCTGAATTCCCTATTTGATTTATTGTTGACTATCTTATATTGATGGCCTCTAGTTATGCTCTTCCCCACCAGTGGAAACAGTCTCTCAGTATCCACTCTATCAAACCTTTCACAATTTTAAAGACCTCCATTAGGTCACCCCTCAGCCTTCTCTTTTAAAGAGAAGAGAGACCCAGCCTGCTCATCCTTTCCTGATAGATGCGCCCTCGCATTTCTGGTATCATCCTTGTAAATCTTCTCTGTACCCTCTCCAGTGCCTCAATATCCTTTTTATAATATGGCGACCAGAATTGTACGCAGTACTCCAAATGTGGTCTAACCAAGGTTCGATACAAGTTTAGCATAACTTCACTACTTTTCAAATCTATCCCACTAGAAATAAACCCGAGCGCTTGGTTTGCTTTTTTTATGTACTTGTTAACCTGTGTCAATACTTTTAGTGATTTGTGCATTTGTACTCCAAGATCCCTTTGCTCCGCTACCCCACTTAGATTCTTATTTTCCAAGTAATATGTGACCTCCCTATTTTTCTTAAAAAAAATGTAATAAATCACATTTATCTGTGTTGAATTTCATTTGCCAATGATATGCCCATTCTGCAAGATTATTAATGTCTTCTTGAAATTTGGTGCAGTCCTCCTCAGTATTGGCTATCGCCTCCAATTTTGGGTCGTCCACAAATTTAAAAATTGTATTTTTGATTACAAAGTCTAAATTGTGAACAACAGTGGTACCAGCACTGATCCTTGTGGAACACCACTTCAACATAAGAACATAAGAATTAGGAACAGGAGTAGGCCATCTAGCCCCTTGAGCCTGCTCCGCCATTCAACAAGATCATGGCTGATCTGGCCGTGGACTCAGCTCCACTTACCCGCCCGCTCCCCATAACCCTTAATTCCCTTATTGGTTAAAAATCTATCTATCTGTGATTTGAATACATTCAATGAGCTAGCCTCAACTGCTTCCTTGGGCAGAGAATTCCACAGATTCACAACCCTCTGGGAGAAGAAATTCCTTCTCAACTCGGTTTTAAATTGGCTCCCCCGTATTTTGAGGCTGTGCCCCCTAGTTCTAGTCTCCCACAACCAGTGGAAACAACCTCTCTGTCTCTATCTTGTCTATCCCCTTCATTATTTTAAATGTTTCTATAAGATCAACCCTCATCCTTCTGAACTCCAACGAGTAAAGACCCAGTCTACTCAATCTATCATCATAAGGTAACCCCCTCATCTCCGGAATCAGCCTAGTGAATCGTCCCTGTACCCGCTCCAAAGCTAGTATATCCTTCCTTGAGTAAGGTGACCAAAACTGCACGCAGTACTCCAAGTGCGGCCTTACCAATACCCTATACAGTTGCAGAAGGACCTCCCTGCTTTTGTACTCCATCCCTCTCGCAATGAAGGCCAACATTCCATTCGCCTTCCTGATTACCTGCTGCACCTGCAAACTAACTTTTTGGGATTTAAAAAAAAAAGGGCTTGTAAATGTTTGGTGTTTCCCCTAGATCGGGGGGGCATGGTTTAATGTTTTTTGTTTACTCCCAAAAAGAGTTTCATGCACAAGGACCCCCAGGTCCCTCTGCACCACAGCATGTTGTAATTTCTCCCCATTCAAATAATATTCCCTTTTACTGTTTTTTTTCCCAAGGTGGATGACCTCACACTTTCTGACATTGTATTCTATCTGCCAAACCTTAGCCCATTCGCTTAACCTATCTAAATCTCTTTGCAGCCTCTCTGTGTCCTCTACACAACCCGCTTTCCCACTAATCTTTGTGTCATCTGCAAATTTTGTTAAACTACACTCTGTCCCCTCTTCCAGGTCATCTATGTATATTGTAAACAGTTGTGGTCCCAGCACCGATCCCTGTGGCACACCACTAACCACCGATTTCCAACCCGAAAAGGACCCATTTATCCCGACTCTCTGCTTTCTATTAGCCAGCCAATTCTCACCATCTGCCACTGTGAATAGCTATCTTTTACCCCTACTCTCTACTTTCTGTTTTGAAGCCAACTCGCTATCCATTCTGTTACTTGTCCCTTGACTCCGCATTCTCTGACCTTATTCATTCGTCTATTATGTGGTACCTTATCGTAGGCCTTCTGAAAATCGAGATAAATTATATCTACTGCATTACCATTGTCTACTTTGTCTGTTACCTCTTCAAAACATTCAATTAGGTTGGTCAAGCAAGACTTTCCCTTTTGAAATCCATGCGATTATATTTTTGGTTTCTAGATGTTCTATTTTCTCCTTTAGTAGGGACTCCATTATTTTGCCTGCCACCGATGTTAAGTTGACTGTCCTATAGTTCCCTTGACATGTTTTATCCCGTTTCTTAAATATAGGTATTAGCTATCTGCCAGTCTTCTGGCTCTACATCTTTTTCTAAAGAATTACTAAATATGTGTAGTAAAGCCTCTGCTAGCTCTTCCCTAAATTATTTTAAAATGAACGGATGTAATCCATCCGGACCGGGGTTTTATCCTCTTTGAGTTTCATTAGTTTATTTAGTATATCTCCTCGGTTTATTTTAAATGCAGTTAACTCATTACTAATCTCATCATTCGATGTCATCTCCACCTGTTCTATCTGCCTGGTAAATACTGAAGCCAAGTAATTATTTAATATCTCTGCCATCTCTCTTGCTGCCTGTGGTATTATCCTCTCCATTCCTTAATGCCCCTATTCTCATCCTAACCTTCCTTTTTTATTTATGTGTCTGTAAAATATTTTACTATTTTGTTTTGTGTTCCTTGATAATTTAATTTCATAGTTCCTCTTTGCCTTCCTAATTGTTTATTTTTTTACATCTCTCCTAACCCCTCCATACTCTCCCTTATCGTGTTCTTCTCTGCTGTTCATGTACTTAATGTATGCCTCTTTCCTTACCCTCAGTTTTTTCCTTATGGCTTTATTCATCCACGGTGTCTCATTAGTGTTCAACCTGTTCTTGTTTATTAGCGGAATATATTTTTCTTGGACTCTGTTGAACACTGTTTTAAATGTTGCCCATTGCTGTTCTAGATCATTGTTTGCCAGTATTGTTTCCATTTTATTTTCCCAAGTGCTAATCTCAGCCCCTCAAAATCAGCTTTTCTCCAATGTATTACCCTGGTCTTTGTCATACTTATGTCCTTCTCAGTTATTATATTAACGTGTATTATTATGGTTACTATTGCCTAGATGTTCACCTACTTTTACTTCTCTTATCTGCTCCGGTTCATTCTCCATTACTAGATCCAATAGTGAATCCTCCCTTGTTGGGCTTTTTACATATTGGGTTAGAAAGGAGTCCTGTACACATTGTAGGAACTCTATTCCCTTATCCCCTTTACCTATCTCTTTTGTTCAACCAAATTTTCCCTAATTTGGTTGCATATTTCTTCCTCCACCCACCTTTCACTATTAGGTGATCTGCAGACTACCTCTATTAGTGTGCTTAATCCTTTATTTTATTTCTATCTAAATAGATTCTATTTCTGCCTTGCTGATAGCTGTGTTACTTTTTTCCACTGCCATTATGTTATCCCTAATAAGTAGAAACAAAGAAACATAGAAAAATAGGTGCAGGAGTAGGCCATTCGGCCCTTCGAGCCTACACCGCCATTCAATGAGTTTATGGCTGAACATGCAACTTCAGTACCCCATTCCTGCTTTCTCACCATACCCCTTGATCCCCCTAGTAGTAAGGACTACATCTAACTCCTTTTTGAATATATTTAGTGAATGGCCTCAACAACTTTCTGTGGTAGAGAATTCCACAGGTTCACCACTCTCTGGGTGAAGAAGTTTCTCCTCATCTCAGTCCTAAATGGCTCACCCCTTATCCTTAGACTGTGACCTCTGGTTCTGGACTTCCCCAAGTACAGCTACTCCACCTCCCCTTTTCCCCTATCTATCCCTTCTAAGTATGCCATACTCTGCAATGTTTAATTCCCATTCCTGATTTTTCTGTAGCCATGTCTCAGTAATCCCAACTATGTCTGGTTCCTCACAACGTATGATTGCCTCCAGCGCCCCTGTTTTATTAGAAGTATTTATTCCCTGACCATCAATATCCTCCCTTACTTTACTCTTTCCTGTACTCCCCTCTCTTGTTTTGTTTATATTTAGACTGGTTTCTTTTCTTATACATCCCTCCACCCGTCTTCCTAGTTTAAAGCCTTTGCCACCTCCCTATTTACCCTTCCGGTCCCATCCCGGTTCAGGTGGAGCCCGTCCCATCGATACAGCTCCTTCCTGTTCCAATACTGGTGCCAGTGTCCCATGAAAAGGAACCTCTCCTTCCCTTTAGCCACACGATAATTCTCTTGGTCTGATTGCTATTTCTATGGTCAAATTTCTGTGCCAATTTGCATGTGGCTCGGGCAATAATCCAGAGATTATGACCCTCTAGGTCCTGCTTTTTAATTTAGCTCCTAAATCCTAATGCTCACTCAGCAGGACCTCTTCCCTGCTCTTGCCTAAGTTGTTCATTCTGACATGGACCGTAACAACTGGATTTACCCCCTCCCATTCCAAAATCCTTTCCAACCGCCACACGATATCCTTTACCCTGGCATCGAATCGAGTAGGCAACATACCCTTCAGGATTCATGTTCTTGGCTGCAGAAGATGCTATCTATCCCCCTAATTATAGAGTCCCCAATCATTACCACATTTCTGCTCTCCCCTCCCGCCCCGTCCCGCCTTTGGACAGCTTATGGTGCTTTGGTCTACATTGTGACTGTCCTCCCCACAGTCTTTCTCCTTGTCATCACAGGTAACAAGTACAATCGTACCTGTCGGGCAGGACCAGTGTCTACGGGACCTCCTTCTCAACCTCTCCTAAGTCCCCAGCTCTCTAACAGACACGCCTTCCCTTTCCTGAACCTGTGCTTTGCTCTGGGGTGTGACTGTATTCAGAATAAAACTATCCCGAAATTCCTCCCCGTCCCTTATGTTTCGGAGTGTCTCTAACTCGCACTCCACCTCAATGCCTCTGAGTGAATGAAGGCAGAGACATTTCCTGCAGATGTGGGAATCCCAGTCTTGCTCCCACATACTACAGTCCCGATACATAGACTGCCTTGCCATCTCTAGACTTTATTTATTTGCTTATTTAATTAGTTAAAGTTTTTAATCAAATGATTATTTATAGTTATATTAATTATTTAGTGTATATACTTAAGTTAATATTTAATAACATAATAGTTATAGTTCCCCAGCTCTTAGTTTAAAGAAAAACACTGCAACTCACCCACCAATCATCTACTTGCTGTCCTGTGACATCACTCCTTGTTTTTTTATTCCACTGTTCAGCTTCTGCTGCTCTTGAGTTTATTTATTAAAGTTAGGGTAGACAGCCTTTATTTAAAAAAATTAGCAACTGTTTACTCCCCACCAACTCCTCCTTCGTGCCCTCAGATTTTCCCTTTCACGGCCCCTCTTAATCTAAGTTTTACAGTAGTTAATTAATCTAACTATTTATTTAACGATTTACTGATGGTTGAGTTTTGAAAAAGTGTATATATTTAATGAAATAATTTGCTCAATTTTTCCCGGATCCGCCGGCGATTGTGACGTGAATTTTCTCTGGGTTTTTTTCACTGCTGGGGCTCCTTTTTAAATTGCTCTGGTTCCCACTCGTTCAGGCTGCCAGTCAGCATGACAAGTTAGCACGCAGCATGACTAGATAGGATTAGACATCATTACTCTGACTCTTTGCCTAGAATGGAATTACTTGCACTCCAGCATTGGTCTTTCTGAAAACTCACCAGCTGCTCGAGTCTAACCCTTTCTAAATTACCAGGCTGCTCTTTGAGACCCTTATTTTTAAGACTTGCAGTTTGGTAGTGATTTTGAGATGAGTTTGGGTATTACCATAGCCTTCTGGGTTTGCACCACAAAACCCCACATTATTTTGCTGATTCACCCATGACAGACTGTGGGGAGAATTTTATTTTGACCGTGCTGTAGCTCATTCAAGAGTACATGCTGGCAACCCTGGATACCAAGAGCTGAAAAAACATTGTGCAGCTAAAAATCAACATTCTTTGCTGATCTGAAATATTTACCAAAATATAGCTAGCTCTACCCAAATCACACATGGCATCCTCTTTGACTGACTGTAGTGCACTACCCCTCCATGACATCTCTGCAGCATTTTGGCATGTTGACCACATCATCTTCCAGCGCCTCTTCTCCATTGTCCAATTCATTGGGACTTTTCTTGGTTGGTTTCGGTCTTATCCGTACAGTTGTAGCCAGAATATCTCCCAGCAATGGCTTTTCTTTCTACATTACTTCCAGCGTCTCCCAGGATCTATTCTTGGCTCCTTCCTTTCTTCATCTATGTCTTCGCCATATCTTCTGTAGACATGCAATCGTCTTCCATATGTATGCAGATGATACCCAACTCTACCTCTCCACCACCACTCTTGATCCAACTACTGCCTCTGTTGCTAGGCTGCTTATATGACATCCAGCCTTGGAGGAGCCTCTTTGTGTTGTATCGGTACGTTTGTTGATAGCATGGCTGAGATTGGAAACTTTCCATGTGAGGGTAGAGTGGGGCGTGTGAACCTGTCTCCCAGCACTCTGTGGCAAAACTGTTGCATCAGTGTTTCAGGGACACTTCTGCAGGAATTACTGTAATTATAGTTCCCCCCCCCCCTCCCCCCCCACAATAACACCAAACTTACAGAATTACTGAAAACTCAGCAGGTTTTCATTCCTTTATTTGGTTAGCACAGTTTCAGTGAAAGGAGGATTTTACGTAGCTGATGGAGTATATTCTGGGCAAATTTAATTTTAAATTTTGTAATCGGAAACAATTTAATGGACCATTTTTCTAAGTGACATGTTTGACTATTAATCTGAAAAAGCAGTCTTAAAAAAAAAAAAAAAAAAATTTTTTTTTGCCTGATTCTCAGCTTTTTTTAAACACAGCTGATCCATGTTCTCTCTGTGGTAGCACGCATTATTGCAAAGGGCAATGCTAGAGATTTTTGGCATTTAATCTTTCTATTTTCACTGCCTGTTTGCTTCCCTTTGGAAGTTGCTCAGTAGCATGAGCGTGTGTACTTTGGGAAAGGTGTTCAGATAGTCTTGGAAAAGTCATTCATTTCTGAAGTGATACTTTATCACTGCGCTTGTAATTTCCTCTTGGGTGGTTGTTGGGAGAAGGGGCTGCTGTGGGAACAATGTAGCAGTTAAGTAATTCTAAAATTAGAAAATGCAATATAAATAATGTGTTAAATGCTGATACATTGGGCCCAAGTTTCCACAAGAAAAAAAACGGGCGCCCCTCTGAGCTGGGCGCCTAAAAAAATCCTCGGTATTCTCCACCTACTTACAGGTCCTCTGGCCCTCGGCGCAGCCAGCACGAGCTGTGGGGGGGGGCGGAGCCAGGTCCCGGCGCTGAAATCAGTGCCGGGACCTCTGCACATGTGCGCTACAGTCGGCATGCAAGTGCAGTAGCTCCAGGCGCCGAACTGTGTGGGAGGGGACGAAGCACGCAGCCCCTAGCCCTGGCTGAATGGCCTCACTGGGGCTGCGTGAATAAGGCTCCTCCCACGGCCAGCTCCTGCTCCCCCCCCGACCAGACCCGACACATTCGCAACCCCCCCCCCCCGCCGACCAGACACCCGATTTCCCCCCCCCCCCCCGCGCCGACCAGACACCCGCCCCGACACCCCCCCCCCCTCGCCGACCAGACACCCGCTCTCTCTCCCCCCGCCGTCCACCCGCTCTCTTTCCCCCCCCCCCCCCCCGCGCCGCCGACCAGACAAACCCCACCCGACCCGACCAGACCCAACCCGACACCCGCTCCCCGCCCCAACACCCCCCCCGCCCCGACTCGAGACCCGCGCTCCTGTTCCCCGAACCCCCCCCCATCCCCTCTCTCCTCGCCCCCCCCCCGCGCTCTCTCTCCCCCGAACCCCCCCCTCTCTCTCTCTCTCCCTCCCCTCTCTCTCCCTCCCT